>NC_041404.2:115999104-116251604 GCF_900747795.2 Erpetoichthys calabaricus
TTATGTATTGTTTACAAATTTAAGGCACTTGATTCTAATCAATCTTTAATAATATAATGGTGCACGGAATGGCCAAACTATTCCAACAGCCTTGACTCCTTTAGTGTTGTTAGAAGAAATTGCAAATGGAGTAATTAGAAGAGAGCAAATATTTAGACATCATACTAATTTCTTGTCCTGTGATGATGACTGGCTTCTAAGTCGAGCTATTCTCTTGGAGCTGTGTGCTGAACTGGAGCTGGCTTTACAAAGACAGACTTTGAGGAATTGTGCTATACCTGTTCCTTTACATGTTTTGTCCTCTCTCTCTGGTTTTCAGCCACAGGAAAATTTCAACATGAACTGGCTACCAATCGGGTAATTCTTAGTCATCACTGAGTCGCGACATACCAGCTATATGGGGTGGCGTTATCTGCTTGTCGGATATATTTGAATTCTTTACAGTGTGGTTCAACAGGCAAACATCAGAGCGCAATTTGCAGCAACGTCTAGTTTTCCAAATGTAATCAGAGTGGTCGACTGCCTGCACATTACTACAAAGGTGCCTTCAGGGAAATAATTTACTTAAGTACATAGAAAGCTCTATTAATGTGCAAATTATCTGTGATGTGAAAATGCATCTCATTAATGTTATGGTGAGATGGCCTGGCTCATCTCATGATTCATTCATTTTGAGAAACACTAGTGTTAGGAACAAACTTGAAAATGGTGTTGTGTGTGTTGACTGACTTCTCGGTAAGATAAGGCATTTTAATATTACCCATTTGGTCAAAATTGTAAATTATCTGTATGATGTAACCATATAGCATGATTACTTAGGTGACAGTGGTACCCGCTGAAGAAGTGGCTTCTTATTCCACTTGCCAACCCACTGACTGAACAAGAACGACATTATAATGACCTCCACTCTAAGGGCTGTTGGTGCTGCCTGTATAAGACTGGTGGAGTGTCGCTCTATAGTCCATAGAAAATGTGTTGCATAGTGCCAGCATGTACCATGCTTCATAATGTGGCACACAATTGTGCCTTGCTCATACCCGAAGAGATTCGGTATGATGAACCTGACTCTGACCCACCAAATGATCAGTAAAATTGGACAGCGTTACAACTTCGTTTGAATGTAATTAGCAGAATGTAAAAACAGGTAATTGGATACAGCATTGTTTTTTAACCAGTTAATTTAATTTGTGGTCAATATCACATAGTACAGCATTTATCTTCCTTAATTCCTTTCTTCACATATCTTACAGCATCCACTATTGCATTTTGTGACTTCATGACCGTGCTTATCGGTACATGGCCACATGCTCGCTTTGCAGTTTCTGAGGCAGGGGTGTGTGCGTAGCCAGCGCCCGAAGATGTACTCTGGACAGCAGCACCATCACCGCCTGTAGTTGCGTACACAGCACAGGGGTTGCCTTTTGTAATATTACCTGAAACAGAATAAACAGTAATATACATCTGGTGCCTGCTTGTTTGTCTAGTTAAACATGCAAATTATTTACACAGGTATTGGTAATGGTAAGTGGGGGAAAAAAAATAAAACTCCATCACCAGTGGGTAAAATGCTGGTTATTAGTGTCTCAATAAATAATTGCAGCATCTCGCTGCTCAAAAGGTGTGAGCACTGGAATTCCAGAACTTCCTCCAGTAGTAACACTCAGACAGTTGGCTGTGACTCACTCGTCTTTTCATGTCAACTTTGATATCTGACCACTTCTTATTTTATTTTGCGCACTGTGCAACTTTCTGAACTTGATCTTTCGAGTGTTTCTGTCATGCTGTGCTGCTCCATCAATTTCCTTTTGTTGCTTATAACACTGCTCAAGTTTCCAAATAGTACGTTATTTCCTTGGCTCCATTTTGCATTTGCTGAAGTTCTTCTTTTTTCCATGTCCTTTTGCCATTCTCATTAAACAAAACACTGAACAGATGGTGCTATTTATATTGATGTGCATATTTAAATAGGTTAAATTCGGGGAGGAGCTGGGGTGGGGCTCATGCATGTGTAGTAAAATTCACATTGATTGCGATTTATAAAAAGGGAACGTCCGCAGAACTTTGTTTACACACAGTAAAAAAAAAATCAATTTGTTTGTGTTTGCACACATTTCTACTAGTTTTGTTCATATGCTGTGGTTTTGTGTGAATTCTACACAAGTGTTACACATGAGGACCCAGATGTGTAGAAGCAGGGTCACCTATTCAAAAATAAACCTACATTTCAGAAACCATGGGAACACACATCATATTTCAGTAATCTCTATTTAGAGATATTAGTGCTTATTAATATTTCTTGGTTACTTCTGAGTTCACTTTCTTGGTTCCTATTCTGACATCTTGTCATATGCGGTTTAGTCTGTCCAGGAGATCAGAACAGGATGTACTTGTAGAAATGAAAAACTGTAGGAGCAATTTGCTTTTGGTTTATGAAACTAAGGGTGATTGTGAGGTTTGTTTTTTTTTTTTCAGTCAACTTATTATTCATACTTAGTGTTGATAAATATTCAATTTACAAGGATTACTTATATTTTACGTTTGCTTAAATAAAGCATATTAAAGCAGCTTTGTAAAGAAAAGTTGTTATAAAAGAAATATTCACAAATCAGAATAAAATTCAAAGTGCTTTTCATTTTACTTGGAGAACTATGCTGTGCACATGAAAGTTTTCTTTAACTGCCATGTTTAATTAAAATTACAGCTGTTTTACATTAGTGATGTATGATGTGAACTATATTGTGTATTATAAAAATAAATGATGATACCACTAGTTGTGTGGGACTAATTTTGATGTACATTGTTTCACAATACACGGCAAATGCCACTTGGTCTTTTGTAAAGGAATAATGTTTAGGAATCATCCATGCACAAGCACGAAGGTATACTTCATCTCTTGTATCTTGGTCTTTGGAAGCCACACAAAGTAGGTCTTTGCTAAATTTTGTCTAGTTTCCGAGAATTAATCAAGATGGAAGGCTTGGGGGGATCTGTTTTCCCAAATTCTGCAAGAGTTTAATTTGTCCATTACTTTTTTTTTTTCTTTAGTTTAAATATTTTTAAAATGCACCTAATCTTACTTAGGCATTTAAAGTACTTGACATACTTATCCACAGAATCTTGGACAGTTTATCCTGTACTGGTGATGATGGTGGAAACGGCATGAATGCAGTAGAAAAATGCCACCGGTTTATGGTTAGCAAAGGGCCATGTCCTATTTCATGGTAAAATGTTGAAGGCAGAAACAATCTGAAAGCAAAATGAATAGCTGAGCTGTTTAGTTAAGGAGTAAATTATATGTGTGATGGAAGTTTAATGCATTAATGTTAAAGTGAAAACAATGACCTGGTAACTATACTGTACATATGTACGATTCCATGAAGCAGTGACTGGAGCAAAGTACATTTACCTAAATTGGTGGTAAACTGTCTATTAAAATTTTTCATTCATCTTCCTTAGTTTGAAACAAATGGGACCTAGCACAAAAGGTCTTCTGCTTGGAAGTACAGTGCACCCCCAAAATTTGCAGGGGTTACGTTACTAGAGCACCCGCGAATTGTGAAAAACCATGAATTTTGGATGTGGTTAAAAAAAGATGCCTATTTTTATAGTTTAAATCCTAAATATGCCCTCAAAACACTTTAATTTAATTTCAAACTCCGCTTAATACATTACCTAAAAAAAAAAAGAATGTAAAGGTAAACCTGTATACAGTACACCCCCAACATTCATGGGGGTTACGTTCCTAGAGCACCCACGAATTGTGAAAAACCGTGACTTTTCGATGTGGTTAAAAATGCCTTTTAAATGCCTATTTTTATAGTTTAAACCCTAAATACAGTATGCCCTCAAAGCACTTTCATTTAGTTGCAAACTCAGCTTAATACATTAATACATTACCTAAAAAAGTACCTTAATACATTACCTAAAAACAGAATGTAAAGGTAAACCTGTCTACTGTACAGTACTGTACTGCAATGTCTCCCACGGTGCTAGAATGTAAAAAAAGATGTTACCGCTATACGTACTGTAAATCATGCAAGCACGTTTTCTTTGGTATGCGCTGTCATTTGCTTTGTTATAAGTAGAGTAAATACATAATAATTTAATTAAAATACAGTAAAATGTACGGGTGCTCACCTATGATGAATGATATTGATGATGATGATGATGAAGTAGCTGTGCAGTACGATGCATAGGATTTAAAACACCTCAGGTGGTGCCTCTTCTTCAGGCGCTTCAGGAGGAGTCGTATCTTTGTACGGGTCTTCTTCTGGTGGGGTTTCGTGCTGGCTTTTCTTTAGGTTTCAGGAACATTGTGATAGGAAGTTGCTACATTGTCTCCTGTGGCGAACTGCTGGTACAATTTCTGTGCTTTCTCACGAATGATGTTACCATCCAAGGGGATGTTCTTCCTGCAGTCGGTGATCCACAGTGCCAAGGCAGATTCCATCCTGACGATATTTTTATTCCTTACAGTCGTTACCTTTTTGGCACTATCACAGAAACTTACAGATACGGTACTCCAGATTGCTGCTTCGTTCTTCTGTATGTAGCATACGGTGCTTTCATTAATGCCATAGTGGCGCGCTACTGCAGCATAACTTTTTAGTTCCTGGAGCAAATCCTGTAGTTCAACCTTCTCCTGGAGTGTTTTAAACTTCTTCTTGCGCTTAGGCCCAGTTCCAGAAGCCTTAGAAGGTGCAGAGCGATTCAACGACATCATGTGCATTTAACAATAACAAAACAATAACAAAATGGAAAACACGAGGACACTCAGCTGGAGATGTGTCACAAAGCAGCAGTCAATCATCAGCAAGGAGAAATGAATAACACTCTCGGATTGGCTACTTTCACCATCCCAAACCGCGTTTCTCTAAGCGGTTGCTTCCTGTTCTCTCTACAGCACAGTATTGCCATGAAAAAAGCCATAAAAAATTGCAGAGGATATTTGCACTTTCCGCTAACAATTAATAGTTAGGTTCTAAGAAGAAATCCGCGAATGACTGAGTCCATGAACCCTGAAGCGCGACTTCACGGGGGTCTACTGTACTATACTGCTATGTCTCCTGCAGTGCTAAAATGTAAAATACCGATGTTACCGCTATATGTACTGTAATTCATGCAAGCGTGTTTTCATTGCCAGAAGCCTTAGAAGGTGCAGGGCGTTTCGGTGGCATCTTGGGGTTTTAACCCTTAAACTGCCACATACTTGGGGGTTATTGCATCCCTGGACGCTTAATAATACTTTTTTGCTGCACTTTAAGTAAATGTCACAATTCACAAAGAAAAAGTGAAATTTTAATAGAGCACTTTTTTTCATGCAAAGATCATCACAATTACTGCAACACTGATAATTTTACACACTGCTAATGAACTGTAAAAACTTTTTAAAAAAAACTACTGGAACAATTGTACAAGATGCAACTAACGCCATGAATGAAATTAATAAAGTCACCGCACGCAAGCACACGGAGGTAAACGCTGGCAGGTTAGTGCAGCGGCTCAATCCCAGAGACAGTGAGGCTGCAGGGTGTCACGCTTGGGTCACAGAATTGCACAGAAACACAGGAGATTGTAGAGACAGGAACTTTATTAAAACACTTCAAACAAACATGTCTCTTTCAGAAGTAAAATGAGCTCAGTATGTAGTTATCGATTAAAAGAATAGGCAAATATCATAGGGGAGCACAACGGGAGCGGGACCCGCAACAGGAGTATAGGATGTCTGGGGCAGGAGAGAGAAGCAAAACAATCAGACAAAAAGGACCGGCGCCGTTCAGACTTTTAAGTAAGCGTAGCGTGAGAAGCATATCATGCAATAGAGCAGCCGCAAGTAAGGGAGCAATGTGAAAGTAGTCTTATCAGTGTTTTTTAAGAGGGATTTTTTGAGGAGCTTCCGTGTCTTCTAGGGGTGCGTTCAGTCCCCCCGCTCACAAGGGGCAGGCAGTGGTCATGAGCTGGCTGCTCAATGAATGTACGGCACTGACTGATCAGCTTCTGCGTGCTCGCAAATGGCACTGGGAAACGACTATAGCTGTTTGTGGCGGTTTAAGGGTTAACGGGAACAAAACGGAAAACACAAGAACACTCAGCTGGAGATGCATCACAGTCAATCAGCAGCAAGGAGAAATGAATAACGCTGTAGTGGTCCAGTGGCGCTAAGATTCACACCGTCAAGAAGACATCGATTTATTTATTTTTATGGGGGAGATTCCAGGGACGCACCCAGCCTTGGCCCGACCCGCATGCACTCATAAACAGAGACAAAAACAAAGCAAACCGGTAATCAAACAGCAAATAAACAATGTAATGAAAACAAATTAAATAAATGAAAACGATACCACCCCTGTTCCCCTTACAGCGATTACACATTAAATACAACAAAGCACCAACAAAACACACACAGTAAATAATGAAAAACGGCAATGGATGAATTGTAATGATGAATATAGATAGTCCAGAGAGCCGCACGTTGAGTGGGAATGTAAAGATAGTCCTATCGCTAGTTCCTGAAATGGTGAAGATGGATGGACAGGTTCAGGAGCGCTCCTTTCTTTGCAGGATGGCAATGAATCCACTTACAGTCCTCATGTACACAGGCAGACGGCAGACAATCCAGACCCCAAACACGAAACGAGCCAGGACAAAATGAATAAGTACAGGTAACCCAACAGCAGGCAGGCAGAGAGACAGGAACTTGAAACGCAAATTACAAAAACTTTTTTTTTTTTTTTGCTTTTGGTCACCGGCCCCGTGCTGACATCCTTTGACCTCAACTGCCCCAGCACCCTCAGCAGAAGACCAATCAGAACCACTGCAGGGACTGCTGGGAGTTGCAGTTTCAAATTCTATGGGCTACTTTCACCATCCCCAGCCGCGTTTCCTCTACAGTTGCTTCCTGTTCTCTTTATAGTACAGTATTGCCACGAAAAAAGCCATAAAAATTGCGGAGGATATTTGCGGTTTCTGCTAACAATTATTAGATTCTAAGGAAAAATCTGCAAATGACTGAGGCCGCGAACTCTGAACCGCGATTTTGCGGGGGTCTACTGTACCTGTATTGCCCCTCCCTGATTTTAACTGTGTAATTTAAACATTTTGTCCTCCGTACTCTGAAATCCAATAGCCTAGAAGTTCACAACTGTAATTCCATTTTGGTGGCTGTAATATTTGATGATATCTGCAGTGTGGAAAGTTTGTTTTATTAACTGTTCCTTGTTTTTCCTTTTTTTTCTTTTTCTAAAGTAGCCACATCTGAGTTATTTTTTTCAAAAGACTTTTTAATGCCTCTAACATATTGGCGTTCATTTTCACATAACTTATTTGGCTTTGCAACACCAGTAACCTTTCAATAGAACATACTGTAACTAAAAAAGGTAGCTTACAGAGGTGTTTCTGTATCTTGGTCAATAAACGTTTATTACTTAAAGAGGTAAAAGCCTATAACATTTGAAGGCCATGTTATTTATTTTTTGTTACACAATGAGCTCATCAGTAACGTGTATTTATCTTTACCTTGTTCCTCTTTTTAATTCCAGATGGCTTTGACATCGCACCGGCAGCCATCAATGGAGATCTTTTTCCGGTGAGTGTTCCCAAATCAAATTCATTTGAAAAAAAATACAATTTCAGCTTATCACATACACTGCCTTGCCACATTACATTTGAATAACTTTTGTCATCCAAATTAAATAGCTTCAGAGTCCTTGAATTTGAGAGCATGCTTTCACATCCATCTATTTCATTTGTGAAAATGTTCAATCTCTGTAAAGTAGAGAACATACCTTCAGTTGCTTTTTAAAGATTATTTTCAAACATCTTATTTGTGTCTTTTTCTTATTATTGCTACCTAGTCCGAGTTAAAACCTTTTTTTAATTTTTTTTTCTCCAGAGTCGCTTCATAACCATAATACATTTTTTTAAACTAAAATATTTATTAGTGCCTCATTAGCATTACTCTATTGACTAATTCAATGCAGCTGTACACAACAGTTTCATTCTGTACTAAAGGCTGCCTAAAACGTATACAACTTATATACGCTTCTGATCAAACATTTTCTAACGCATCACTTTTTCCAGTTTTTCTTCAAATTTAATCAGTTGAAATGCAGTCAATGAAAATGGTGAAAAGGCAAACTGTAAACTGCCTCAGGTTTAAATTTAAAGTTTAGGTTAGCAAAAATTGATAAAAGGAAATATCAGAATATTACAAATTGGCCTTCAGGGAACAACTTAATAGGTTACAGCCTACAGATGTTCTACAGCAATTAAAGTAAGTTAAGCCTTGCAAGTTGAAGCAAACAATTTGCACATTTGTCCAAACTTCTGTTGGTTACTTTGATTACTTAAAAACCCTCTGTCTGTGTTAAAGCAGAGTTGGAACAGACAGTGTTTCTATACCTTAAAAAGTTGTAAATTCCAGTGATAATGGCAATTAACAAATCAAATGAGACAAAGCATTATTACCCTTAGAAGTGTAGACTTTGATTTAGAGAAATTACAAAAAAAAGCAAAGTGTGAATGAGTGTGGTATCCCTACACAATGCAAAGGCAATTGGAAACTGGAAGAAACTCTGATAGGAAGAGATCTAGCACACCCAAAATCATGGCCCACTCAGAAAACAGGTTTCTGAGGGTCACCAGCTTGTGTGATAGGCGTCTCTTAGCATAATAGATTCAAACACAGTTTAACAGTGGTAGAGAAAAAAGCAAGTCTCAGTTTCTACTGTGAAGAGGAGACTTTGTGCAACAGCTTTGACAGAGCAAGTGGAAGTAAGAAAGCCATTCCTTAAGGACAAAATAGTGTACTACTGCAGACTGGAAGAAAGTCTTCTGGACCGGTGAATCAAAAATTTGAAATCTTCAGGTCATTCAGTGTTTGTTTGTAAGCCATCAAGTTCGTGAAAGGATCTTTCCTCAGTGTGTGACACACCAGTTGTCAAGCATTGAGGAGGAAGTGGGATGGTCCAGGGTTCGTTTGGTGGAGGCAGAGTTTGTGACTTGCATAGTGACCGGCATTCTGAATCAAAAACGTTACCATGGTTTGGCTTTTATATCCGCAAAAGGTGATGTTTTAGAGACTTTCTCTTCAAAGTAAACACTCAGAGTTTTGAGATGGGCAAGCAGAATAGACTTGATTAAAAAGTTGCACACAGCTGTCTCCGTTCAGTGATGCGAGTGCCCTTCGATGGGTGAATCTTAACGTTTATTATAGTTCTTCTTAGTATCTCTTCTGCACTTAAACATTTTTCATCATTATCTGACTCGATAAACACAAATCCTTTATTCCTAAAATGAATCCATACTACCAATGTTTTCTCTTGCTTTATCAGAAATAACTGCTTTCTGCCCCCTTACTTTACCACCATTATTTTTAAAACCAAAGCATAGTTACACCTGTCCCAAAGAGTTACCTTTCCTCTATGTCCACTAAATCACTTTTTACATTTCTGACCTAAGGCTGGTAGATAATGGTGACTTTCCATGCATTAAGAGAAATAAAAAATGGTAGTTTTGTGCCTTTAATTCTTTAACTCTTTCATAACCTAAGGCTAGCTAGTACAATATGTTCCATTTTAATTTAATAGAGATTACATTAATACAGAGGTTTAAATCCACTATAGTGACTACTTTCATGAATCAAAAATTTTGAATAAAATTTGTGCACTTAATGATTACTTGATTTTTATTTTTTAATTTGCCATTGTTTATTTTTTTATGCCAGTGTAATATTGTCCAAGTAGTACTTCAGAGGGTGTAGTAACACAGTCTGTTCCAACTCTGCTTTAAGACAGACAGAGGGTTTTTAAGTAATCAACAGAAGTTGGAACACCTGTGCAAATTGTTGGCTTCAACCTCCAGGGCTTAATTTACTTTGTTTGCTGCAGAACATCTGTAGATTGTAATCTATAAGTTGTTCCCTGAAGAAGGCCCATTTGTAATATTCTGAAACTTCCTTTTTTCAGTTTTTGCTAACCTGAACTTTAAATTTAAACCTTGATGTCAGTTTACTGCTTACCTTTCACTATTTTAAGTTATTCATTGGATGTCAAATGATTAAATTTGAATAAGAACTGTAAAAAGTAACGTTTTCTAAAACTTTTGACCAATAGTCTATTCACTGTTCACATTGATTATTTCTGTATATTAGCTGATACAGTCTTGGGTTGAAAAATAATAAACGCCGTCGATAGGTGCTACATGGTGATGTCTTACAGTAGACTTTAGGCTTTTTTTCCAACTTTAACTTTTTATGTTTTGTTTCTGTTCAATCAGAGTTGCTCATTAATTCTGAAATTACGATATCATTTGCTTTTTCTTGCCATTGAACATCATGCTGCTAATAGGTTGTGTCTATGTGTGTTTCCACATTCTACACTGTGCGCACAATTATTAGTGAGTATTTTGACCATATTATCATTTTTATGCATATATTCCAACTCTAATCTGTATTAACTTGAATGCGTATTAGATTTAAGCATATCAGGTGATGTGTATTTGTGTAATGAGGGAGGGTGTGGCCTGAAGAGATCAACACTCTATATCAAGGTGTGCATAATTATTGGGGCTCATTTATACTTCATGCTCAGAATGCGTACATGCACGCATCATGGCTGCCATGCATTCCCAGCCTTCATTTTGACTCATCCTCTGAGCAGGTCCTCAGAAATTAACGCAACGCGTGCGTGAATTGTAGTCCCAGCAAAAAGTGGGGGGCAGAGTGTGATAAAAGTTGGAATGTGATGTAAGAGTCTCTGTTTACTATCTATGAGGATCCTACGAGATTGATGAGCCTGTTTCAATATGTTTTTATATTCAAGCATTACATATTCTCCATCGTGATGACACGATACATTTTAAAGGTTTTTTTTTTTTTTTTTTTTTCACCTTCCCAACAGCAACAGAATGTATAGTGCTGTATTTGTGCCACAGAGAAAAAAATGAAGGACACAGTGAAAAGGTTTATTTTGTGAATAAAGTGGAAATTTCGGCTTTAATCTTGAAATGTCCACTTTAACCTCATAGTGACCTTTGTCATTAAAGTAGACTGTCGTAAACGTCATCTTAGAATCGACCCAGTTGTTAATTACTATGTGCTTCTGGGGCTTCCTCCTGACCTGACAGCAGCAATCGCCACACACAGAACACATTAAATGTATGATAGTCCAACTCTCTGCACATTTATGATCCTTAGATTTATACTTAATATTAATTTCATGATGAAATGCATTAAACTATGTATGTTACATTTTATAGATAAATCGTTAATTTATCTTAAATAATGAATACTGTTAAGAATTACACACATGAGGTGACACAGTGGTGGAGGGGTAGCACTGCTGTCTCGCTGGGAATCATGTTGCTGGTGTTCCCTGCCTGGAGTTTGCATGTTTTTTTGGTGGGTTTCCACAGTGTGCTCCAGTTTTCTTCCATAGATATGCGGCAAGGTGTCCTCAGAATTTAATGGATGTTTCAGGCAAGTCACAACACAACGAAGCCAATCGTTTTCTCACTGTGATGATATCTTGCACTGTCACCTGGTGAAATCTTCCAGATTTACGTAAAGTATGCGCGCAAGTATAAAACGGTATAATGCTTGTGTAGCAGTAGCGTCCACTGGAGCATGCGTCACATCACATGAAGTATAAACCTGGCCTTAGCCAGCTTGTTTTCCTCAAGCAGAATGGGCCAAAAAAAGAGGTTTAAGTGACTCTCAAAAATTGTAAAAAACCTTCAGAGGGATGCAGCACTCTTGAAATTGCTAAGATATTGGGGCGTGGTCACAGAACCACCAAACGTTTTGTTGCAAATAGTCAACAGGGTCACAAGAAATGCGTTGAGGAAGAAAAAATAAAGACACAAATTAACTGCCAAAGATTTGAGAAGAATCAAAAGTGAAGCTACCATGAAACCATTATCCTCCAGTGCTGTCATATTCCAGAACTGCAACCTACCTGGAGTGCCCAGAAGTACAAGGTGTTCAGTGCTCAGAGACATGGCCAAGTTAAGGAAGGCTGAAACCTGTCCACCACGGAACAAGACACATACGAAACATAAAGACTGGGCAAAGAAATATCTGAAGACAGATTTTTCAAAGGTTTTATGGACTGATGAGATGAGAGTGAGTCTTGATGGACCAGATGGATGGGCCTGCGGCTGGATCAGTAATGGGCACAGAGCTCCACTTTGACTCAGGTGCCAGTGAGGTGGAGGTGGGGTACTGGTATGGACTGGTATTATTAAGGATGAGCTAGTTGGACCTTTTCAGGTTGAAGATGGACTTAATCAACTCCCAAACCTACTGCAACTTTTTAGGAGACACTTACTTCAAGCAGTGGTACAGGAAAAAGTCTGCATCTTTCAAGAAGACCATGACTTATTTGCAGAACAGTGCACCTTTGCATGCATCGGAGTACTCCACTGCTTGGTTAGCCAGTAAAGGCCTTAAAGATGATAGACTAATGGCATGGCCCCCTTCCTCACCTGACCTAAAGCCCTTCTTAAACGGGAGATTTACGGGGAAGGAAAAAAGTACACCATAGTGTCTGGGAGGCTGTGGTTGCTGCTGCAGAATAAGTTGATCTTCAAAAGATCAAGAAACTGACAGATTCCGTGAATGGAAGGCTTATCACTGTTATTGAAAAGAAGGGTGGCTAAATTGGTCACTGATTTTCTTTTTTCTTTTTTTTTTTTGGAAATATCAAAATGTTTATTTGTAAATTTTGAGTTGTTTATTATTCTCACTTTTAACAAATGAAAATAAACAAGTGAAATGGGAAAATTTTCATTTTTCCTTTAGTTCTATAATAATTCTACACACTAATAGTTTGCCTAATAATTGCACACATACATATTCCCCTGAGAATTTTCATTCATATTTCCTTTGTAAAACATTCAGGTTTATTAACATTTTGGATTGACTAATAGCACTGTATTTATTCCATATTAAAATTAATCCTCAAAAATACAACTTACCTAATAAATTGTGCACACAGTGTATTGATACTTGAAAATTTTTTCAGAGCATTACAAGTTTTAATCTATCCATTATCCATATTCCTTTTTTATTCCTATACAGCCGGGGTACTCAATAGGCGGACTCCGGTCCGCATCCGGACCCAAATACGGTTAAATCTGGGCCGACGCCAAAACAAACATGCAAATTTAATCATAATCCAAATGAGTTCTCAATGAAGTGCGCAATTGTGATTCTGCGCGATATATCTTTGAGGTTTCTACTCGGTTTGGTTGCTTCATCTATGTCCAATCACAGCAGCTGTAACAGTATCGTCATAGCAACGTTCCCACTACTCCCCGCCTCCCCCCCAATACTCGCTCGCTCGCTCGCTCATTCACGGCAGCCAGATTTATGTACCGGTCACGTGCTCTGGGTCAGGCCGGTGAACAGGCAGTCTCATCACTCGCAGGCAGTGCAAATTTCGATAACTGAATTTTTTTTTTGCTGACTGAAAGTGAAGATGGCTGGCTCAAGACAGTACATTGATAAGAAAAGAAAAGTTGATTTTGAAAACCGCGAATTTAAGAGTGAGTGGACAGAAAAATATGCGTTCGTGCTTCCCGTGGGAAGCAGAAAACCAATGTGTTCAATCTGCAACGAGACGGTAGCAATAATCAAAAGTGGTAATGTGAAACGCCATTATGAAACCAAGCATGCACATTTCGAACAAAATTACCCTCAGAACTCAGAGGTAAGGACCATAAAAATAAACCAGCTGAAATCATCATATGAAGCTACAAGCAGTGTAATAGTTAGATCAGCCACACAACAGGAGCGGGCAACAGAAGCCTCACTAAGAGTAGCATGGGTCCTGGGGAAAAAACAAGAAACCCTTCTCTGATGCTGAAGTAGTCAAACAGTGTATGAGTGAAGTGGTGACTGCTCTGTTTGAAGGGACTCAAAGGGATGAAATAATCCAGAAAATAAACCAAATACCCTGTTCTGATTCCACTGCTGCAAGACGAGCTGAAATACTCGCTGATGATTTGCTTGAACAACTTAGTTCTGCTATAAAAAAAGCCAAATTCATTTCATTGGCTGTGGATGAATCCACAGATATCACGGACAATGCACAACTCATGGTCTTTGTCAGATTTTTTGATGAAGAAAAGGGAGAATTTCATGAAGATGTTTTGGGTCTCACAAACCTCCATGGACACACAAGGGGGGATGATATCTATGAAGCAGTGACACAGATGCTTAGAGACAGAGCGATAGACCTGAAGCATGTTGTTTCCATTGCTACTGATGGCGCACCATGTATGATTGGGAAAGAGAGGGGATTAGTGTCACGCTTGAGAACTCACCACCCTGACCTCATGGCATACCACTGCATAATTCACCAGATGGTTTTGTGTGCCAGCCTTGGAGAAAGGTACTCAGAAGTCATGACAACAGTCATGAAACTAGTCAATTATCTGAGAGCATCCTCTGCTTTGCAACATCGTTTATTGCGCTCATTTCTAATAGAGGTGAATGCAACATTTGATGATTTGCTCCTTCACAACAATGTCCGGTGGCTTAGTAAAGGCAAGGTACTGGAGCGTTTTTGGGCACTGCGGAAAGAGCTGGAGACATTTCTGTTGGATCAGAAGAGTGCAAAAGCCAAACCGTTTGTGGATTTCATGAAGAATGACAAGAAAATGGAAATTGTTGCTTTTCTAACGGACATTACTTCCCATCTTAATGACCTTAATATGAAGCTCCAAGGCAAAAACAGCACAGTGTGTGACCTCATGTTAGCTGTCCGTGCTTTCCAGAGGAAGCTGGAGGTGTTCAAATGTGACTTACAGCAGGACCTGCTTCACTTCCCAAGACTTTTGGATCAGACTGCAGGAAAACATCACCATCACAATTATGCTGAATTCCTGGACAAGCTGATTAAACATTTCCAAACTCGCTTTGAAGATTTCCCTTTGGGAAAACAAGTCTTGCTGTGCATCGAAAATCCATTTCTTGTAAAAAATATTGCAGAATTCTCAAATGAACCCACAAAAGTCTTCCAATGGGCCAGTGCTGCTTCTCTGCAAACAGAGTTAATTGAGCTACAAGAAAACCTAGCACTGCAGAAATCTCACTGTGACCTTGTCACCTTCTGGACAAAGATGGTTACTGCGGCAGGTGTTCCTCTCCTGCAGAAGATGGCCCTTCAAATTCTTACAATGTTTCCCTCAACGTACTGCTGTGAATCTGCCTTTTCCACTATGAACATGGTGAAAAACACATACCGCAACACCCTCACCAATGAACATTTACATCAGTGCCTCCGCCTTGCCCTCACACCTTTTATGCCCAAGTTCAAACAACTGGTGGCACAAAGAAGGTGTCACCTTTCACACTAAAAGGCCTACCATGTCATTTTTTTGTGTATAGTTCTAAAGTTTGGGGGTTGCCTTTTTTTGGAGTTCTGTATTTGGAATTTGACCGTCACTTTTCCGGACCTCAGACTGAATGGAAATTTAGTAAGTGGACCTTTCAAATTTATATTTGAGTAGCCCTGCTATACAGGGTCACAAAGAGCTGGAGCCTATCCTGGCAGCAGCTAGCACAAGGCAGTCCATTGTAGTCTGGACACTAGTGCTGGGCGGTATACTGGTTCATACCGAAAACCGTTTTTTATTTTTTTTATGATATGGATTTTTCTTATACCGCAACACCGGTTTAAATTGCCTAAACGACGTTCGGAACGTGGCGCAGCGGGAAACTGTTCAAGTGGGGACCTTTTTCACTTCTACACCGCTAAACACAGATTTGTTGCACTAGGGCTCTTTTTCACTGCTACACCACCAAATAGGTAGCGGTAGCATAGGTATTGCGCGGTGAAAATGGACAGAGAACATTCCAAAACTGATGCCGACTATAAAATTGAACATGATGAACAGAAGAACTTTTGCCGAAAAAAAGGAGTCACGTCCGTCGCCTGGAGATACTTTAGTTTTAAAAGGTCAGATGTGTAAATACTGTTTCTATACTACTGGATAATACTGCAAGCCAAGTTGTACTTGTTTTATTTGTTTTCAGTACAGTGTAATGTACCTGGGTACTGTGTAATAGTGTGACGACATGTTGACTTTATTCTCGACATTTCCACTTTAATCTTGACGCTTATGACGAGAATAAAGTTGACATGTTGACTTTATTCTCGTAATTTGTCATTAAAGTAGAACATCGTAAACTAAACTTCATCGTAAAATGAATATTTAATTTACTAGATTTTCTCAAACCCCGTCATAAGTTATATAGCACATTTAATGCTTTGTGTTAAGTGATTCTTAAACTGACTTCTTCTTGCACCAAGAGGAGGCGCCGGTTCAGACTAGAGTTTTGTTTATTCCATTGTTTTATCAAGGGTACTTTTTATTAAAACAAATAGAAACATTATTGAAAAATTTTATTTTTTCATTATTCACTTTTTTCTGTGGTGTTTACCCCATTAATTATATTCAAATACTGATTATTAGTCATGAACAGTGACACTGGTGCAAATGACACTGAAGAACACCTATTTCAGTGTCATTGCCTTGTGCTATCTCTTGAAAGCAAGATAAACAAATTTAAAGAAAATTGGTAACACACACAGATGCTTACTACATTCCATTAAAATTTAGCGAACTGTTTTTTTTAATTCCAGCATTACCACAAAAGAAAAACTTGGAAATAACAGCTTGCTTAAATAAGACAGGAGTCAAGTTAAAAGGAGATATTGATTGGAGTGAACACCTGTAGTTGTGGTGGCCCACAGAATTGAATTTGAGGAGCACTGATTTTGGTAATTTCTTACAAATTAACACATAAGAGCATAAGCCTAAAGTAGCTGCTCCTCTATCTTTCAGTGTTATTTGCATCTCTGTGAGCACAGCTTGTCAGTAGTTGTCAGAATGTGGATTCAGTTGGGACAAAAAAAAAATCAACAAAAGTGAATTTAAAGAAAATGGTAAAGGAAGTGTGTAAGGCTATGGAAAAAAACTGAAATTTCTGTTAAATGTAAATAATCGTACTAATGCACTTTTCTGAAAGCAGACTACAAGAAGAAAAAGGCTAGCTAATGAAACAACTAGATGAATCAGTTGTAACAGTGAAACATTGATTTGTGAAACTGTTTGGAATAAAAGAATGCAGCCACAGTAGCACCCCAGGACTGAACCTGAGAACCGGTCTTAGACACTTGGTAAACTTTAAGACTTTCTCTTAGTCAAAAGACAAGTGAGGCCAGTAGAGAGCAGTTTATGATAATAAAAAACTGTTAACTTGTATTACTGTATTTGCAGGGCTGGCTAAATTAAGAAAATTAATTGAAACAGACTGTCTAAATTACCTTGTGTTGTCTGTTCAACAGAATGCAGAGTATTTTGTTTTTTGCTAAAGTTCTTATTTATTAAGAGTTTTGCTATTTTTTCTTAATTTTCAGTATGTTAGGTTCACTACTGATTCTAAGAGTTCAAATAATATATGCACATTTCTTTACTGTCAATACTGTTGAAAACTGATGATGCACAATTATCTTGCACAGGAGACAAATGGCCCCAATGACAGCTATGCTGCAATAGCACGAGTGGACCAGCTTAGGCAGGAACCAGAGAGCCTGCGAAAATGGAGGGAGGAACAGAAAACTAGGTTGGAAGAACTTGGTATGTTACGTTGTTTTGTTATGGGAGTTAATTTTTTTAATGTACAGTGGTGTGAAAAACTATTTGCCCCCTTCCTGATTTCTTATTCTTTTGCATGTTTGTCACACAAAATGTTTCTGATCATCAAACACATTTAACCATTAGTCAAATATAACACAAGTAAACACAAAATGCAGTTTTTAAATGATGGTGTTTATTATTTAGGGAGAAAAAAAATCCAAACCTACATGGCCCTGTGTGAAAAAGTAATTGCCCCCTTGTTAAAAAATAACCTAACTGTGGTGTATCACACCTGAGTTCAATTTCCGTAGCCACCCCCATGCCTGATTACTGCCACACCTGTTTCAATCAAGAAATCACTTAAATAGGAGCTGCCTGACACAGAGAAGTAGACCAAAAGCACCTCAAAAGCTAGACATCATGCCAAGATCCAAAGAAATTCAGGAACAAATGAGAACAGAAGTAATTGAGATCTATCAGTCTGGTAAAGGTTATAAAGCCATTTCTAAAGCTTTGGGACTCCAGCGAACCACAGTGAGAGCCATTATCCACAAATGGCAAAAACATGGAACAGTGGTGAACCTTCCCAGGAGTGGCCGGCCGACCAAAATTACCCCAAGAGCGCAGAGACGACTCATCCGAGAGGTCACAAAAGACCCCAGGACAACGTCTAAAGAACTGCAGGCCTCACTTGCCTCAATTAAGGTCAGTGTTCACGCCTCCACCATAAGAAAGAGACTGGGCAAAAACGGCCTGCATGGCAGATTTCCAAGACGCAAACCACTGTTAAGCAAAAAGAACATTAGGGCTCGTCTCAATTTTGCTAAGAAACATCTCAATGATTGCCAAGACTTTTGGGAAAATACCTTGTGGACTGATGAGACAAAAGTTGAACTTTTTGGAAGGCAAATGTCCCATTACATCTGGCGTAAAAGGAACACAGCATTTCAGAAAAAGAACATCATACCAACAGTAAAATATGGTGGTGGTAGTGTGATGGTCTGGGGTTGTTTTGCTGCTTCAGGACCTGGAAGGCTTGCTGTGATAGATGGAACCATGAATTCTACTGTCTACCAAAAAATCCTGAAGGAGAATGTCCGGCCATCTGTTCGTCAACTCAAGCTGAAGCGATCTTGGGTGATGCAACAGAACAATGACCCAAAACACACCAGCAAATCCACCTCTGAATGGCTGAAGAAAAACAAAATGAAGACTTTGGAGTGGCCTAGTCAAAGTCCTGACCTGAATCCAATTGAGATGCTATGGCATGACCTTAAAAAGGCGGTTCATGCTAGAAAACCCTCAAATAAAGCTGAATTACAACAATTTTGCAAAGATGAGTGGGCCAAAATTCCTCCAGAGCGCTGTAAAAGACTCATTGCAAGTTATCGCAAACGCTTGATTGCAGTTATTGCTGCTAAGGGTGGCCCAACCAGTTATTAGGTTCAGGGGGCAATTACTTTTTCACACAGGGCCATGTAGGTTTGGATTTTTTTTTCTCCCTAAATAATAAAAACCACCATTTACAAACTGCATTTTGTGTTTACTTGTGTTATATTTGACTAATAGTTAAATGTGTTTGATGATCAGAAACATTTTGTGTGACAAACATGCAAAAGAATAAGAAATCAGGAAGGGGGCAAATAGTTTTTCACACCACTGTATGTTCTAGTTACTCTTTATCTATACTTTTTATATGTCATTTAGACTTGCACTAGTGATCAAAATTAGTGAACAAAGTACATTTTTGTAATTTACAAAGTCACTGCTTATCAGAATCAAATGTTATTTCCATTTGAATTGAAGACACATATTGTAATCATATTTCAGTGGTGAAAACTATCCCATACCACAAAATAAAAGATTTAAACAAGAAAATAAAAGATTAGAGAACAAGTTATTCTAGTTAATTGCTAGTTCTGATGTTGCAAGCAACACCAACTGATTAGTCAACCTTATTAGGCATTTGGCTAGATGTTGAGCCCCTCTAGGGTAATTAAAATGTTGCAATATTAGGTTGTTCAGATGAAGGCTGATGAGATGACCCTCTCAGCCATTGGAAAATAAGTTGGTCGTTCAAAGAGTGTAATTTCTTGAATATTGAAGCTCTATAAAGAAACGTCGTCATTCAAGTCCTGAATAAAGGCCCATCGTCCATGTAAGATGAGTGCAAATAAAGCGGATAATACAGAGATCACTCAGTGTGGGGACTGTTTCAGCCCTGCAACTGGAATTGCTCACTACTTTAGTGCTGAACAGGGCAAGAATTTGTTTTGATATACAGTGTCTCATATTCTGACACTGAAATCCCACTCCACAGTGACAAAGCCTTTCATCAGCAAGAAGAATAAAAAAAAAAAAAAAAAGCTAGACTGGCCTTTGCTGCAAAGCATGTTGTGTGGACTACGGAGAACTGGTCCAAAGTTCATTTCAGTGATGAAAGCAAGATTCATTTAGTTGGTTCAGGTGGAAAACATGTTCTGCATTAAATTGGAGAAAGACTGAACCCAAAGTGAGTGCAAAAGTTGGTAAAGTTTGGAGGAGTAAGCATCATGGTATGTATGCAAGATGCTCTCTGTAGCAGGTGTCACACCTCATACAGCTTAAATGGAAAGGTGAATGCTAATGTGTATCAGAACCAACATGTGGTTCCATCCGTGCTAGCATTACCCAATCAGCCAGTCATTTTTATGCATGACAGTATCCCATGCCACACTGCAAAACAGGTAAAATAATTAGAAGCAGAATATCACAGTGATGAATTGGTCAGCCAAGAGTCTAGATTTGAATCCGATTAAGAATCTCTGCAAGATAATTGGTAACAAAGTTACGTCAAAGGAACTCACCCCTGTTACTGAATTGTGGAAGAAGGTCGAAGGCAAATGGAGCATAAATCAAGCCAGAGCAATGAACAAAACTGGTTATGTCTGGTGGGCGCAGATGTGCCAAAGTCATTGAAAGCAAGGGCCTCTACACTTCCTATTAAATTTTGATAGCGGTAATCGACAATAAACATTGACAAAGTTCATTTGCAGGCTTCTTTTGCAATACCATTGTAATAGTTCTCTAATTTTGATCACTGCAGTTTTCTAAAATTAGTAGCTTTTGTTGAATTGTTTTTGCCTTGGTTATTTTTTTTAAATATTCTAGTAGAATGTTCTACTAATCGCACCTACAACAACTATGACTAAGTTGTTGAGCAGTGATGTGGCCAATATTTATTTGAAAGAAACAATTTTTCATAAATTTGTTCTCTAATTTTGATCAATAGTGTATATCTATATAATGTGTACATTCCTAAATAGTAAAATCAAGTCACTTTTAGGGAGTTTAGAAATGTTTGCTGTTTCTAAAACGTAAATTTAACCTTTGCCACAATTTACAGTAGACAACCTACTGATGGGTATATGATTAGGTTTTGCAACAGTTATATAGCATGCCACTTTTGTGGGATTTATTCATGTTTCGCTTTTTGAATAAACATACAATGTAATCTGTGTAAATGGATGTGGAATTGGTCCTTCTTTCAAAACTTACACTGATTTAGAGACATCAGTGGAGAAAATTAAAGTAATCTCATCCAACAATAAGAGAAAACAAATGAAACAAAAACCCTCTCTGATCTACATGTACCTAACTCAAGACATGCCTAGCATGTCTTCTTTTTGAACAAAGTCATTTATACCCCTTTTGATGGGCCATTGTTCTTCATTTCCCAACTTTATGCCTGTACACTGACGAAAGGTGTCTGTTTACATAACTCTTCCTAAGGTATACTACTAGAAAACACTGTAGTTTTGTTTCCTAGATTCTGTACCCTTTTATACCCCAATATTTGGATGCCCTGGAATCCTAATACATATTCAATAAGAGTTGAATATTTTCAAAAGTGTATTTCTTGATAAATAATTTTTTTTTTCTTTTCTTTTCTTACCTTGAAGACCATGCATCAAAAGCAGCAGAGCTAGAGTGGAGAGAAAAGGCCAAGAAAGAGCTAGAAGAATGGCACTTGCGCCAAAATGAACAAATGGAGAAGAACAAATCCAATAACCGGTAAGAAAAAAAAAAAAGCCATCCGCTTAGTAAGAGTTGATGCTGTTGGCCTTGCAGACTATTTAAAAAATTCTGTTAAGCCTGAAGGATGTTCTCTGTCCTATTAAACTGTGCTCTTTATTGCTTTCAGAAAATTTTTAAATTGAGAGTGTGTTCTGTTTATTCCTTTTAATTTTATTTTGAGTATATAATAAAAAAATTTGGAGTATTTTGTTGCCATTGTGTAGTTCTATAATTCATCATAATCACTCACTATCTTACGACTCTATTAACTGCCAAGTTAGGAAATAGTTTAACTGCACAGTAGGTATCCTAGGTGGCTATCAAAGCAGATTACAGAAGAGATTTAGGAAGTGCATCTAATTCATCCTTCCAATTTAAGGATCCATTTCACCTAGTGCATGTGTCCAGCTGTGGAGGTAGAAAATCACATTTTAAGATAAAATTATTTAGTCTTTGGTAATTTAAACCCCCTTATTCAATTAAGTGCGTTCATGTGTATTTTATTCATTCATTCTTATATGTTTAGTACATTAACCAGATCACTATTAAATGATACAGTGTGGAGAGTCTCTTTGCAATGGTAGTAAATCTAAAGTCTTGTGGTGAAGTGTCAAGTGAAAATAGCAAGGAATCAGTGCCAAGAATGAAGTTCTTACTTTTCTGCATTAAGATATTCAATATAAAGAGATGGTCCAACTCATATAATTGTTGGCCGGAGCCCAGCACTGTTATCTGATGTGGTAGCTTGGAAACTCTAGTTTTATCTGGTGTTGCCTTTTTACAGATTGATTAGATATGATTTTAAATGTATCCAGTAATAGAACAGGTTGCAGTTACAGTAAACTAGCATGTATAGACTGTCCATCTGGACAAACAGCTGTGAAAGAGAATTTATAGGGTGTATAATCTGGGGCTTTTACTTGAGAATATTAGCCAAAAATATAGTAAAAGCAGGTTATAATCTTCAACTCCATGCTTTGTGCGTGACATTTTTTCCAACTTGGCTGGCACCCAACAAGGTGCTGCTGAATCTGCTCAGTCAGGAGCATCCAGTCAGGAGCAATTTAAAGGATACCTTCTGCATGTCTGTCTTTTATTTTTTCACAATCATGGGATACATTCATTTGCCCTGGAAGTTTATATTTTTAAAAAAGCTGTATTTATAAATGTAAAAAATCAATAGTTCTGGTTTAAAAGTACTGATCATGGGTAGCAAAAGCCTTAAAAGCTAACAATATATCAAATTGATGCCAAAAAATACAAAGTATTGTGATCACAATTAGTTTGGAAAAGTGAGTATGTTCATAAAAGTACAATGTATTTTTTGTGAGACTGCAACATTTAATAAAAACATCTGCCTTCCCTGTTCACCTCAATCATTATGTACAAAAGTGACAATCTTCCACACTTGAGATACTGATGCGAAGTTTTGTCAGTATTTACTATGTAATTGCACTTTGTTTACAATAGGTATAAAAGCAATCACTTTTAGGTGTCTTAGGTGTTAACATTTTCATAACAGTTTAGATGAAAAGCAATATTGTACTGAACAGCTACAGATGTGTTTTACTTCTAAATTATTTGCAGTATAATTTAATTATATGTACCACTGACAATGGCAACACAGTAGTAAAATGCACACAAATTTGTGTATAATATACACCAAGACTTTAAAAGAGCAGGATTCCATGCTGTTTTAATATAGACTTATTAGACAATGTATCTGTGTGTTATTTATAATAATCAAACATACTGCTGTGACATTAAGACATATTGACACCTTAATATGTAAATAAATCTTCATATGTATAAAATGTAAATGTGTTCTGAGGTCATTTTCAGATAAGGGAGATAAGAAGAGGTAATGTTGTTATACTCGCTAATCAAAGCACCAGAGAGTGGGAACATGTTGCATATTGATTAGGACATGCAAGTAAAAATGTCACTATACTCTGTATAATGCTAGATTGCATATTGTTTGCTATTGGCTCCAAGGTATTTTATATATCTGCCCATTCCTATGACTGTGTGAATGGAGAAAAGAGCACAAATACTTCCCTTGAGAAAGATAGGGACAAGAATCTGCCATAAAAATAAGTTATTTCCTACTTTGTTTTCTTGTCTTAAACATATTTTGTAAATGCAGAAGGCTTGTTTTTCAAAACTGCAAGCAGGTGTATTTGGCCTGTTTTAAGGCTTTTGCTTTGAACTTCTTCTATCCCTTTGGTCACAATTGTAAGCCACTGTAATCAATAATTACAGCATCATTTAAAAGGGCAAATTTCTGGGTGTGTGCAGCATGATTATGAAAAAAAAAAAATAACAGACTTCAAAAATAATTAAGTTATCCTTTAAGTATAATCATACATAAATTAGTTTCCTGCTGTTGCATTAGTTTCTTTATTGTAGTAATTTTTAATCTCATGTTTTTATGGAGAAATTACATATTGAATATTCAAATTCAATGAGGGCCTAATTCAACCTATTGTTATATCTTAAGGTACACTAAACTAAGACCAGTACTTCATCTAGGTTTTATAGTATATTTTCATTTATTATCATGAGTTAATCTTACAAACATGAGTAAGGGCTTAACAAAGGGTTTAAGTTTGGCATAAGTAAAATCTGTTATCTTTACCCATGGTTTTTATCTTCTCTGTGTTAAACATGTTCTGATTCCTGTTTTTTGGTAGTGATTTAAAGAAACAACAAGTACAACACAAAATAGGAGAAAATTAAGTTTGCTTACAAAACTGAATTACAAGAAAAGCTTTGTTTAAAAACAATCGGTTAGTTGGGGGTTTGCAATAGAGCCTACTAAAGTTAAAAATCCGGAGAGTTTCCAAGGTGCAGCTTCTTTGGCCAGTTGGCCGAATTCTCCATATAACTGTGACTTTCTTAGACTTAGACTTTGGCTTTCTCTTTTAAACCACCTCTGGACCATCAGATTTGCTTTGCACGGGAATTCTGTTGATTAGACCGCTTGTATTCCTTTTCTCCACTGTCAACTACTGGTCATATGTCCATTATAATATTAATTGACCTGCATGGTCATTTATGTCAAACTGAAGTCATTTTAATGTGTGTTACCTTAATTATGTTTATGTATTTAAATGATTTGTGGCTGAAGTATTTTTGGAATTGCATTGTAGCTATAAACATGTACAAGCACTCCGAGCCTGTACTCAGTGAATGGTGCTATACAAAAATAAATTGAAATAAAACAAAATCTCATCACGGTAAAGAACTAATTTGAATTGCTAAGTTTGAACCAATCTGGACACATGGTATGGCCCTAGTGTGTTGAGCAGGAAACTCTTCACTCTTTCAGTCTTAATCCTTAGCTTATTGTTAGCCTGGTTCAGAAGCATTTTTGGGAATTCCAGAAATCAGCTTTGTAACTGATTTTTTTTTTTTTAATTTAGCCTAAAATGCCACCAACATTAAATAGATATTACAATTCTAATTTAATTTATGTAATTTAAAAATGTCCAAGGAGAGCCTTTTTTAGAGGCATGTCTTTTTATGCATTGCTGTTGATGGTATTCTGAGAGAAAGGTATATGGTAACCACATTCTTGTGCTCAAGCTAGAGGGTGCATGCAAAAAGGCGGCTTTTCTCCAAACTGGGGGAATAATATCAAGTTAATATAGCAGGATCTATAGAGTTGTATACGCAGCATGCCACAGCTACGGTATTTCATTGTTGGGGTCTCCCAACAGTATGTGCAATTTATTTATTTATTTATGTATTTATTTCACCTAATCTGGGAAAGGCTTTTATTCAGAACTGTAGTAATTAAAGTTAAATATCTACTTTTTTGCATCAAGCACAGAAGTGTTAAAGAAGATATGTATTACTAACGGTCCTTTCTTTGTATTTTTCAGCACAACAACCGAAACTCTTGCACGGTATCTGTTAATACATCTTATTACTCTGTTTGCACTAACTTATTTTTTCCCTTTTGCTATGTCAAATATATTTGATCCTAATACTTGCTTGCTGTGATGCCTTTATGTGGTTTTGTCTTTTGACCCTTGCTTTTCTTTCTCTTTCTCTTCCAACCTCCCTCTCGCATGCTTACTAGGATTGCTGATAAGGCTTTCTACGAGCAGCCCAACGCTGATGTGATAGGCTATGTGTATGTTTTCCTACCTCTTCTTTGTTTCTGCTTCTGTTTTATAGTTGTAGGGTGTTTTTGTTTTACTTTTTTTTTTTTTAATTTACATTAGCAATCCTCCTGTATAAGGCAACTAGCTAAGTAAAGGAGGAGCACAACATTTTGGTTATGATACGCTTGTCCACCAGTACTGTACCCTTTTCTTTAGAAAGTGTTATTTATCTTTTATGTAGGACTGCATAGCACAATGAAACAAATGCTTTGAATTGCTGCATACTGCAGGTTGGATTCTCAATTTTGTTTTCTAATTTCTGACTGATACAGTGCAGTATTCAAAATATATTTAAGAAAAAGAGGGAACAAAAGAGTGGAGTGTTGCAACTATGGTTGTACATCTAGAAGTTTTTTTTTCTGGATGTTTTTTCCACTCACCAAACTTGCACAGAGTGGTTATCTTGGTTACTGTAGCCTTTCTGTCCGCTCAGTCAGTCTGGCCATTCACCTCTGACCTTTGTCATCAACAAAGTGTTTCCATCTGCAGAACTGCCACTTACTGGATGTCTCTTTGTTTTTTGCACCATTATGAGTAACCATAGAGTCTGTTGTGCTAGACAGAAATGCTCCAACCAGCCTGTCTGACATCATCTACCATGCTGTAATCAAAACCACTGATATTACATCCCCCCTTCTGGATGTGAACATAAACTGAAGCTCCTGACTGGTATCTACATGATTTTCTATATATTGCGTTGCTGCCATATGATTGGCTGACTTAGAAAATTGGATGTATAAGCAGGTGTAAAGAAGTTCCTAATAATTTGTTCAGTGAGTGTGTTATATAAACATTCACACACCATATGTAAATATATCCTAAATCTTTTAGGTAAGGAAAACGGAGGTTTTATGGTTGTATGTCAGTCACAAAGTGTACATGTCATTGAATTTGAGGCTGTTTGGGACTTCTATAGGTCACTGGTACTTCAACTGATGGTACAGAGTAGCAGAGTCCAGTCTTCTGTTTCGGTGACTGTAAGCCAGGTCAGTGTTAAGAAATGTTTCTCAACCAATGCTTTGCATGTTACAACAGTTGCATTCTATCATCTAAGTGATAGGCAACACTACACAATATGCTTTCCCTTTTCCAAGTGAGCTTGCTTCACCAAGAAGCACTCTCTTTCATGCTCATTTCACCAGTCTGTAGTTTGCAATTTTTGCTTGTGGTTTAATGAATTTAAAAAGGCAAAACTGGGATGCGGGACCTAAAGTTTAAAAAACACAGGTAAGGAAGGAGGTGTGGGCCAAATACATAAAATCAGCCACGTCCATCAGCGTCAATTAAAACTATCCGTGAAAGACCCTCCAAGAGTCAGAAAACATATGATGAGAAAGATTTATTACTTACTTTCTAAAGTATTATTTCCCATTTGTTTTCCTATGACCCTCAGCCCTAAGTACGAATCACCCAAACTCAGTTAACTGTAAATCCATGCATGACTGTATAAATCTTTCATAAGATCTATTGATTATGCCTGCTGGTCACATGGATCATGCAATGAGATCTCTTTTAATACTCTGGCATTCCGACTGGTTTGCCATTCTGATACATATGCTTGTGCTTCAAATCGGAATCCTCTAATGAGGTAGAAGAAAGCTGAAACGTTGCATGGAAGAACTTTGCAACTGATTGTAGCTGAAATGCTATACATACTAAAATACTATACCTCAGGCCTGCTACTTCTTAAGCCAAAAGGTCTCACATTGTATAGCCTTATTTAATCTAATCTGTGAATTGTGCTGTACAGAAGAGCTGAAATGTGAGTCCAAATCCTAACTGAAGGTTAAGTAGGTTAAGTTTGATTACATTGTTAAATGATCTAGCCTCATTTAAACAAAGTTTCAGTCAATTGTATTTAGTTACATTTTGGGATATTACAGTACTGTATTTTAACACATATAAATTAAACATTAACTGAAAATGAATGAAGTTTTGGCAGCGGACTGGCACCCAAATGAGGAGTTCTTGTCTTGCACCGAATCTTACTGGGGAAGGTTCACTACAACAGGACTGAGCAGGGGTATTAAGCTACTTAAAGGTAGGCTTGAGGGGACTTGTTTGCTTACTCAAATACAAACAGAACATAAATATGATTGGCTGGAAGTTTCATTCTTTTCTGGAATCTGGATGTTTTGTTTTTTTTTTGTGTCCTTGAGTTTAAATATACTGCAAGTTTCACAAGTCCATACTTGCACCTTCCTCCTGAGCCCTGCCAGCAATATATTTTTGCACAAAACAATTTTTTCATGCCTGAAGGTTGTGCTTGTATTTCATCATAGCCTATAAATGTGGAATTCCCAAATGGCTGCAGGAGTAATCATCCATTTTGTAAAGTGTCATTCATGATATGTATACAGTGGTGCTGCAGCCTTGATTTCATGTGCACTGTGAATGGGATAATAACAATTCTGAGTATCTTTTAATGTGCCGTGAATTTAGAATTAAAAACTTTTTATTAAAACCGCGAGAAGATATTATTAAAGAGCAAAGGTTTTGGGTTTTCATGAAGGCTAAAGAAGAGTGAAAAAATCTGCCCAGCTTGGGGATGAAGGATGTTTGTTGCACCGCTTCTGTGATCCTCTCTTTCTGTCCCAAAACCTATGCAATTAAAATTTCACTTTTATAACTGTGACTCTTCTATCCATCCCAGTCAAGTCAAGGCTATTTAGACTTATTAAAGATTCTTTTGTGGAATTTAGCATCTTGGGGGGGTCTTCTGTAGCTGCTTTATTCACAAGACTTAAATGAAAATTGGTACATGTAAGTAATAATAATAATGTAACAAATATTTAGAAAAATATTGTTTTACCTTTATATATTCATCTCACAAGAACAGTCCTTTGTAAAATAACTAACTTTAATATTAGCTTTATATAACGGTTTATTTTTGCTCCAGAAAAGGCTGAAATTTGTTACATTATGCTCTTCAAGTTGATAGTCTGGGACAAGTGGAAAAGCATTTGCTTTGTGCAAACCACATGACTGAAAACAGAATTCTGAAAGAATTCTCTGTGCTGAAGATATTTTTGTACATGCCAACTTTAATTTGGATTGCACCCATGTCTTCTCTGGAGCCCCAGAGTTTAGGTAGATGGCCTTCATTTTTATAGTACAAAGGTTATTTGACATTAAATTTTCTGTAAACCTGATACGTACATCTAAATTGTACCCGAGTCTAATTTTTTGTTTTTAACTTCAGCCAAAAATACCATTGGAGTTTTAGGCAAAAAAAAAAAAAATGTTTTAAATTGTCTATTCTGTTTCATCTTTGGGGGCGTATGGAGGGAAACTGGTCCTCTATGATTAAGTGAGTTTGTGATCTGTGATTTGTGATGTGCTATCACCCATCCAGCGTTGGTACCAAATTTGTACCAGACGCTGCTGGGACAAACACTTGCTGTTTATGACCCTGAACTGGGTAAGTGGTTTAGTCAATGGGGAAAAATACGTACCTGTTTACATATAGAGACTTGTGTTAAGTGCAGACGTCAAATGCTTGTATAACTGTGATCAGACGTCTCTTGTCTGTGTAGACTTCATGCCTGACTTCACTGAAGTAGCATGTCTCTTTCTGGCACTGGTTGGTTTACACAGAAGAATTTCAGGCTGGAGGCCACATTCGTCATAAGGATTATAGAAAAATAAATACTGGGTCCTGTTCATTTAAAAAAATTTAATAATTGAATTGGTCATGTAGCTTACTCACCTGCATGGCTTAAATATTACTTTGTGTGCACATGTTGTTTGGACAGTTGTTTGCTGTTGATACTTGCTGAAACTGTGAATATTTTTCTGGAGGCACTCCGTGTATCAAATTAGTGAGAAAGTTGTGACAATGCCGGTCCCCTACAGACTCCCTCTACTAACATGGGAGTCCGTGGAACCAACACCATCGATAGTTATGACCGAGATGAGCTGACAAATGAGGACAATTCACCGATGAGGCGAGAGTGTGGTGGAAAAAGTGCTCAAGTGCTTTTCTTAAAAACCAATCAAAACAAAAGTATAACCAACAAGTGTCAATAGTGCAGTGTTCAAAAAGTACATAAAACCATAAAATCCAATGAAAATTGGGGATAAAAAAAATAAGTTAAAATGCAGACTAACTTCTCCTGATCTCAGCCCACCTCCTTCTCTTTCTCCCCGGCTCACCCATTGCTTGCGTAGCCACGAGCTCCTTTCGGCCAACCTCCATCTTGGCTGCCTCAAGGCATCACGGCCAGACTGTCCGAGGTCGGCTCTCCTCCCTTCTTCCTTTGTGCTCACATGGTTGCACCTCAGAATCCTAGGGAGTGCACCTGGCTTGCTCACCACACTCCATCCAAATGTTCAGTGGGGCGAACTAGCCCCTACAGCGCCACAGCTAACGCTCCTTCACGGGGCCCCAGTTCGTGCTGTCTCCTCCTTCCAGGTGGCCAGATCCTCCTGCTAAGACTGCCTTTCACGTTTTTTAACCTCTTTCGATCCTTCTTTTCTTTGGTCTCCCATCTTTGATTTCTTCCATCTTTTAATTCTCCTTTCCTTGTGCTGACCCGTATATATACACTCACGCCTCCGTGTGCGCAGTGCCTTAATCACACGCCGCAGGAAGCCAATGAAGCAATTGCAGGTGCGACTCGCTCCAACTACCTCATTAACTCCCCGCGATCGTGCAATTGCGCCCATGGAGAACGACATGGCTCTATGGATTTAAAACTGGCCCCTTTTATTTTTTTGAAGCCGCAGACCCTCTATACCACAAAAGTCTTGACTGATGTTAGACATGTATGCTTCTCTGTTCTTTCTCTGCTTTGTACGTCTCTGTGCTGACATGATATTTGGAGACCATGTTCAAGCCAGTTGCATTTTTTATTTTTCATTCAGGTGTATCAATCTTAGAAATTGATGCCAACTGAAGCTAGGAATTGTATTCCAGTCCACTGTGGACACATACTTGAACAGTTTAGATTGGTCACTCAGCCTAACTGCATATCTTTGCAATGTGACGTGGATACCAAAACTGAACACGCAATGTACTCATGCAGGAATCAAGGAGGTCCAGGCTCCTTGAGGTGGCAGCTTTACCCTTTCTATATTCTTGGTATCTGCAAAAAATAAATTTTGATCTTTGAAATTTCCAGTTGCTTTTAAGACCAAAGCAACTATACATGATAAGAATAACATCTTGGATAACATTAAAAAAATTGTATCTTATTAAAACCACACTGTAAATTTGCACCAGGGTTTATTAAAACCACACTGTAAATTTGCACCAGGGTTTAAGAGAAGTTGAAGTGTTTGAACAGGTTAAGGTAGGTATGCGTGTAGCCCGGTGTTGGGATTTTAAAATGCCTCCAGTCTTGAAATGAGGATGTGATTGTTTTGTTTGCCACCCTCAAGTTATTCAGTTATAATCCTTAACCTGACTGCAGCCAGACCCTGTAATCAAACAAGTGGTTTCCAATTTTGACTTGCTTTAGCTCTCTATACTCTTATAACATACGCTTATATGGAAAAATGTTAATTTATATTAGTAAAATTTAGTTGAAAAAAGAGGCTTCTACATTTAACTATCTTGTCACTGCCTTCAAATATCCATGTAGAGGCAGAATTCTCATGGTATTGGTGCTTTCCACATTTAGGCTGATGCCCATGTTTAGACTGTAATGAGAGGATTCCGGGTCTGGCAAAGTCTGTTTGCAGTGTGCATGCAGTGTGAATCTGTCCTATTGTGCCCCGTCGTTGTTTGAATATTCTGTTAAGTGTGCTGAAACGTCTGGTGCGTACCATGAGTGCTTCTTGTGTCAACTTTTTCTTTTCCTTCTTTTTGCAGGGCCTCAGAGGAAGCCTTCCTGAAGGAGAGTGATGAGGACACTCCAGGCTCAGAGTGGGAGAGGGTTGCACGGCTCTGTGACTTCAACCCAAAAACCAACAAGCAATCCAAAGACGTGTCCCGCATGCGCTCTGTGCTTATATCCCTCAAACAGACTCCCCTGGTCCGTTAATTCAAATTTTGACAGGAGTGAGTAGATTTTGAGGGCTTTTACCCCCAAAATGGCTTTCTCCAGATAACGGTAGTAGCTACGAAACTGCCGTGTCTTTGTTGCCTGGACCAAGGGTAGTACCAAATATGTTGCAAGTGGTTCTTCTCTTACCATCTTCACCATGCAGGAACACTCTTGTCTTTTTCCCAATTTCTTTTTCAAGAATATTATTTTTACTAATATTTGTTTTTTAAGCTGTTGATTGTTTGGTTTTCATTTTGCATTAGCCCTATTTAATATATAAATCCTTAATAGAGGGCCATGTTTAATGTGAATATCCAAACCTGACATGTGGATATTCTCGCTTTTGCTGCATTTTTTTTCTTGTTGTGCTAGATAGATGTACAGGAGCCAAAATGTTTCTTCAGTGGATTTTGTATTCTGCCTTTCCACTCGGATGATAGAGGCTCATGTCTTTCATCAAATGAAGGTGCCATTTTCTTGCAGCGTTTCATCTATCTTGGCAAATGCTGCTTCTAAAAATGCCTTTTAACATTGTGTTTTAGTAGCTCCACAGTGCTTATTTGTTCACTCTGAAGGCTCAGATGCCTTTTCTGCCAAGCAGACAATCTCAGAAGTTCTACAATCACGGCCAATGATTACCTTCCTAAAGCAAACGAACCAGTGGCATTTAAATTTATTTAAGAGGGGAAAAAACACAAAATGTTTGTCTGTTACGTTCACAGGTGCCATAAGCAGCTGTAGAGATCTTCTTTAGCAATGAAATGCCTTTAGGCAGGGCCTCGTTAAATCTCCCAGTGCAGTTTGGGGCTACTTCTACATGGCTGCATCTTCTTTAGGGGAAGGAGGAGTCAAGTTGCATGTCTTATGGTGAAAATGTTAATTGCGGAGAAATGGTTACAACTTATAGGAATAGAAAGTGTTTTCATAGTGCAGTCTGCATTACTGTTGCTTTACATTTAGTGGCATGTGTCAAAATAGTCATCAGAGCGGCACAAATTCATGGCCATTGATATCTCCTTTCAGTTTGGTTTGGTTGGATTTCCCAAGGGTGTCCATCAGCCCATGACAGGCATGAAGTGAAACAGTATTTTTGGGACAGATTCTTTGTTCAATTCAGTTTCAATGAAGAATAGTTAAATTCTAATTTTCAATCAATGCAAGAGACCTCCATCTTGTGTACAAAGGAGGTTTTCAGTCTGTGTGACTTACAGTGAGGTTAAAGTTTCCATATAGTTCATAAACTGTTACTGACTTTTTCTGGGAGATTTCCAGAAGTAATAAACATTGCTGTTCACATGTTATAACATTTTTGTTAATAAATCAAAGACAAAATAATTTGGGAAATTGTTGCCTTCAATGATAAATGTCCAAGTTGTCTATTTTATGCAAAAATTTACTTAAGTGGTGAAATAATATCAGCAAGGCAGTTTTGAACCTCTTAAGGTTTTAGGTCCCCATCGTCCATCCTCATTTACAGTAAAGTTAATCAATACAGCATTGTAGCAAAAGGAAATCCCTGTTGTGAACTGAGCTGTGCCATCTACTCCATTGTACATGGCCACTATGGCTTACACCTTTCTGTGCTTTTAGAAGTATTTCTTGGGTGATCTGTCTTGGTAAGGAACGTTCTCATGGATTTTAGTCTTAGTTAACCAACGGTTTTAAAGTGCTATTAAAATAACAAAACGAGACTGCATTTAGGTGTATTTGTGCTGCGTTTTAAATGATTTAAACTGCTACACAATTTTTGCATATCTAATAACATCTAAATTTGTGAAGATGAGAAGGCCTGCTGTATACTTTCTCACAAAAGTTAGCCTTTAGGTTTATCTTCTTTACTACTCTTTCATTCAGACTTGTCTTTTTTAATCATGATTCTCTAAAATCATGATTTTTATAAATTCCTTTAGATCTATCGAGGCTGCATGTTCATAAAAAAGATATTCATCCTGTGCCTTCTTATGGACCTATGAGTACTGAAGTCTAGGAGAAATTGTATCTAGTTGATGTGTCCCACTGAACACTGATATTGTGCCTGCCTGTAAGGAAGCTTTACTAAAAGACCATCCTGACCAGGCCCTGACATCACAAAGCCGCCTCTTCCAAACACAAGCAGACATTTAAAAGTAGGTCTTCGGGTCACTTTAGTGAGAGCTGCTGCTGTATGGCAGCCTTTCCAGTCAATGTGCACTTTTGATCTTATCCTAACCACCAGTTTTTTTTTTTTTTTTTTTTTTTTTCTGTCCTGAGTTAATTTAGCTAATTCTTCAGATTTATTAGAGTAGTAGCAGTCTGGTTTAATATACATAAAGGTTCGTATTATGTGGCTGTCCTGCCCAGAGGGCTAAGCCATGGCCAACTTTTTGAAAAGTAAATAATTTAGCAAGAGTGGTATTTTAGATCAGAGTAGACAACACAATCTACTTGGCTTTTAACAGATGGAAAGGTTAATTATCTTAATCGACTTGAGGAAAATTTACACTACAAGCTCTGAAAGTGTTCAGTGTTCTGTCAGTCTAGGGTTGTCAATGCTCAGATTCGGAAGTTTGTTTTGTGCACTTCGGCCATGCTGGTCCCCCTGTCTGTCCCCTTATGAGCCGTGGCTTTGCACCATGCTGCTGTTACTTTGCATTTGCCACCTGTTCTTGAATAAGAACACCTCTGCTAATATTCAGATTTTCTGTTTTTTTTGTTTTTGTTTTCCCCTCTTACTCTTTTTGTTGGTGCTTATGTATTTGTGCATGACTGCATTTGGTGTCACTGAAAATCAAGCATCACTTTTGGAGATGAGATAGCTGTGCAAAATAATCAAAACTGTTACTCCACATGGTTACATAAATAAAAAATCAGTTATCTAGAAATTATTCTGTTTGGTCCATATTTTAACCACTAGGTGGTGCAATAACATTTCAGTTACATTACTGTAGGATTCATAATCAAAGCAACAGGTTTTATATTCTTGTGCAATCCTTAGTTTTTTTTTTATTTCTAAACTATCTCTCACCTAGCGTAGCAAAATGCCTGTTTAATAAAAAGGGCTTAATGGCACAATGGCAAGTTTGTTTGCTTCAATTGCAAGTTACATTTACAACGCTCTGTTCAGTGAGTATGTCTTACATCTCTCTTTACATACATGTTACCTTTTCCATTGGACATTCAAGCCCTTGTATTCCTGTTTCTATGTGTGTCTTGTTACGTTCCTTCGTCGGACATTCAAGCCCTGTTGTGTACCCTGGATGGCTAAATCGGTAAATAAATGTATATTGTGCAAATATTCATTGATATTGATAGCAGTGGGCAGAAAAGACCCCCAAAGGTGCTTCTTAGTACACTGTAGTTGAATGAGCTTGTGTCTAAAAGTGTTCTAAGAGAGCACTTCTTGGAGGGGATTTTTCATGATGGCATCTAATTTTGCCACCATCCTCTTTTTCCACAACAGTTTCCATTGTGTCCAGGGGTCACTCTGTGATGGAGTACTAATACATTTGTTCAGGTGTTGTGATTTTGCTTCTTTTGAGCTCAGGTTTCTACCCCTGGGAGACTGTGGCACTGAACAACATGCTGGCTACTGTAGACTGATAGAACATTTCCAGCAGCTTGCTGCACACATCAAAAGACCACAGTCTCCTTAACAAGTATAGTTTGCTTTGGCCCTTCTTGTAGCCACTGTGTTGTCAGACCAGTCCAGATTATAGTTCATGTGAACCCCCAGGTAGTATCTCTATCCCACTTCCACATCCTCTCCCTTATAGGTGACTGCTCTCAGAGTTTCCTTGATATGCCTGAAGTCCACCACCAGCTGTTTTGTCTTGCTGATGTGGATATTTCAGGTTGTTGTTCCTGCACCACAAAATGAAGTCCTCCACAATCTTCCTGTACTCTGACTCGGCTCCGTTATTAATGCAGCCCATGATGGAGAACACTTATAACAATGTCTGCAGATGGCAAGCGCTAGTATTGTCCTGGAAATCTGTTGTGTAGAGGGTCAACAGGAAGGGAGGCAAGACAGTTTCCTGAGGTGCTCCACCATTTCTGACACTCAACCTCACAAACTGCTGGAGTTTTTTTTTTTTTTGTTTTTTTTAAATTTCAGACTGATAAAAGGACAACACAAGGTTTTTGTCAACTTTTAATAGCCTGAGTTTATTAAGGAGAATTAAATGCTGTTTGCATTTGGAAAAAAATGTTTTTTGTATACAGGTGCATCTTAATAAATTAGAATATCATTGAAAAGTTCATTTATTTCAGTAATTCAATTCAAAAAAGTGAAACTCGTATAGATTCGTTACACACAGAGTGATATATTTCAAGTGTTTGTTTCTTTTCATTTTGCTGATTATGGCTTATAGCTAATGAAAACTCAAAATTCAGTATCTCAGAAAATTAGAATATTACATAAGACCAATAAGAAAAAAGCCAAGCAAAATGACACCTTTTATCGGCTAACTAAAAAGATTACAATATGCAAGCTTTCGAGGCAACTCAGATCTTGCCTGAAGAAGGGGCCTGAGTTGCCTCGAAAGCTTGCATATTGTAATCTTTTTAGTTAGCCAATAAAAGGTGTCATTTTGCTTGGCTTTTCTCTACATTCATAATGGCTAACACGGTACTACACCCTAGTACAATAAGACCAATAAATGATTTTTTAAAACAGAAATGTTAGCCTACTGTAAAGTATGTCCATGTACGTACTCAATACTTGGTCGGGGCTCCTTTTACATGAATTACTGCATCAGTGCGTTGTGGCATGGAGGCAATCAGCCTGTGGCACTGCGGAGGTGTTATGGAAGCCCAGGATGCTTTGATAGCAGCCTTCAGCTCATCTGCATTGTTGGGTCTGGTGTCTCATCTTCCTCTTGACAATACTTTAGGGTTTAGGTCAGGCAAGTTTGCTGGCCAATCAACCACAGTAATACCATTGTCATTAAACCAGGTATTGGTACTTTTGGCAGTGTGGGCAGATGTTGAGTCCTGCTGGAAAATGAAATCAGCACCTCCATAAAGCTTGTCAGCAGAGGGAAACATGAAGTGCTCTAAAATTTCCTGGTAGACGGCTGCACTGACTTTGGACTTGATAAAACACAGTGGACCAACACCAGCAGATGACATAGCTCCCCAAATCATCACTGACTGTGAAAACTTCACACTGGACCTCAAACAACTTGGACTATGTGCCTCTCCACTCTTCCTCCAGACTCTGGGACCTTGATTTCCAAATTAAATGCAAAATTTACTTTCATCTGAAAAGAGGACATTGGACCACTGAGCAACAGTCCAGTTAATTTTTTCCTTAGCCCAGGTAAGACGCTTCTGACATTGTCTCTAGTTCATGAGTGGCTTGGCACAAGGAATGCAACAGTTGTAGCCCATGTCCTTGATAAGCCTGTGTGTGGTGGCTCTTGACGCACTGACTCCAGCCGCAGTCCACTTCATGTGAATCTCCCCCAAATTCTTGAATGGGCTGTGCTTCACAATCCTCTCAAGGCTGCGGTTATCCCTGTTGCTTGTGCACGTTTTTCTGCCACATTTTTTCGTTCCACTCAACTTTCCATTAATATGCTTGGATGCAGCACTCTGTGAACAGCCAGCTTCTTTAGCAATGACCTGTGGCTCACTCTCTGGAGGGTGTCAATGACTGTCTTCTGGACAACTGTCAAGTCAGCTGCTTTCATCATGATCGTGTGGCCTACTGAACTAGACTGAGAGACCATTTAAAGGCTCAGGACACCTTTGCAGGTGTTAGCTGAGTGGAGTGTGACCCCATGTGTCTTCAATATTGAGCCCTTCCACAATATTCAAATTTTCTGAGATACTGCATTTTGGATTTTCATTAGCTATAAGCCATAATCAGCAAAATGAAAAGAAATAAACAGTTGAAATATACCACTCTTTGTGTAATGAATCTATACAATATACAAGTTTCACTTTTTGAATTGAATAACTGAAAAATTAACTTTTTGATATTCTAATTTATTGAGATTTACCTGTGTATATTCCATTTTAGATTATCATCTCTGGTAGCTCCTCCTCCCCAAAATAATGATGAGTGAACATGCAGATCATTGTTTTTTAAAGTCAGATCTAATTTTTTTTTTTTTTTGACATTTGGAGTAAGAGTTCTTATTACACTAGTTTAAAACCAAAATGTTCACTTGAGTTAAAGAATGCCTTTCATCTGCTGCAGATGTGTGTTCTGTAAGCATGGAGTCATCCGCATACGTGATAATGGAACAGTGGTCATTGTGTTGTCTCGTGTCACTTGTGAACGGGATAAAAATAAAGCATCTGAAATAGATAGATACTTTAGATACTTTATTAATCCCCAAGGGGAAATTCACATACTCCAGCAGTAGCATACTGATAAAAACAATATTAATTAAAGAGTGATAAAAACACTGCAAGTTAAAAAGTGGAAGGTGGAGAGTGCAAGGCAGGTATAACAGTCAATAACCTTGTATAGTGTTAACGTTTACCCCCCGTGGAATTGAAGAGTCGCATAGTGTGGGGGAGGAACGATCTCCTCAGTCTGTCAGTGGAGCAGGACAGTGACAGCAGTCTGTCGCTCAAGCTGCTCTTCTGTCTGGAGATGATACTGTTCAGTGGATGCAGTGGATTCTCCATGATTGACAGGAGCCTGCTCAACACCCATCGCTCTGCCACAGATGTCAAACTGTCCAGCTCCGTGCCTACAATAGAGCCTGCCTTCCTCACCAGTTTGTCCAGCCATGTGGTGTCCCTCTTCTTTATGCTGCCTCCCCAGCACACCACCCCGTAGAAGAGGGCGCTCGCTGCAATCGTCTGATAGAACAGATGTTGAAAGACGCCAGCCTTCTAAGGAAGTATAGTCAGCTCTGTCCTCTCTTGCACAGAGCATCAGTATTGGCAGTCCAGTTTATCATCCAGCTGCACTCCCAGTTATTTATAGGTCTGTACCCTCTGCACACAGTCGCCTCTGATAATCACGGGGTCCGTGAGGGGCCTGGGCCTCCTAAAATCCACCACCAGCTCCTTGGTTTTGCTGGTGTTCAGTTGTAGGGGGTTTGAGTCGCACCATTTAACAGTCTTTGATTAGGTTCCTATACTCCTCCTCCTGCCCACTCCTGATGTCGTCAGCGAACTTTTGCATGTGGCAGGACTCCGAGTTGTATTGGAAGTCCGATGTATATAGGCTGAACAGGACTGGAGAAAGTACAGTCCCCTGCGGTGCTCCTGTGCTGCTGACCATAATGTCGGACCTGCAGTTCCTGAGACACACATACTGAGGTCTGTCTGTAAGATATGTGTAAGAAATGTGGCCTGGAGACTGCCTGTGTTTAAATGAATGACTTTGTAAAAAGTGTCCTGTACTTTTGACTGTCTGTGAAAGATTTATAAGAAAGTCCTGAATCCATAATGTAATAAATGGGTCAACATTCATACTGTTCAATTTTATAAATCAGTATGTGAGCCTGGATGATATTAAACTGTAGACAAATCCAAAAATAGTACTCTGATTTAGTAACAAGGCCTATCGAGAACAGCGTAGATTGTTTGCACAGTATGCAACTTGGTAGAATTGACTTTGTCACTAAAATGTTTTCACAAGTGTTCAAAGTGTTTCATTAGAATGGAGGTGAGTGCCACGGATCTTTAGTTGTTCAGACTGCTTGGTTTGGGGACCTTAGGGACTGCCATAATGTCAGACTGTATCCATGGCTTAGGTACAAAACTACAGTTTAGGGACCAGTTAAAAACTAGACGGAGCTGTTTAACATAGGGCATCTGGAGCCAACTTGATGTGCCATTTGGCACCACTACCCAGTTGTTTTTTTTTTTTTACCTGCCGCACACCTTTCCTTCGCTAAGTTCTATCCAAGCAACATTTCTGTATTTTTGTTACAAAGCACCTCCCTTACTCGTGCATTTTGTGCAGTGAAGCCATTTGTTTAATCTGCTAACAGCTTGTGGTTCTTGCCTATTGGAAAGGTCACACTTTTCTTAGAATCCAATTCAGTAACTGGTTTTGGGCCTTTTTAAACTCTGTTTGGATTGTTCTTGTTAACGCCCATTTTCTTTTTTTCTCCGTACATTTTTCTATTTAGTTTAATTAACCTGCCAAACCTTTGCTATAAACCTCACTTTTCTTCCTCTGTATTTTCCTGAGGAGTGTGTTGTTTATCTGATAGTAGTGGTGTAACCTTCTTAGTGGTCCATGGTTTACTATGTGGGTGCACCTTGGCAGTTCTTTACTTAATGATCACAGACTCGCAGGATTTTATGTATTCACTGACAGTGGTTGTGAGGATGTCGGTACAGGAGCTCTTACACTGTCATTGCATCAGATTTGTGTTTTCCTTGTGGAAAATGTCAAATGCAGATTTGTAATTTAAAAAATGCCATGGACTTTGCACTACAACTGTCTACCTTTGTTTATCTAGTGGGGTCCCTTGCCCATCTCTGTGTGAATCATTGGCCCCTCTGCCTCAATCCAAGCTGAGATTCTTTTTATGTCTCAGTGACTCCTTCATTAGGAAGCAATTTTTAATCCCAGCTAGTAGTCCTTCTGGACCACTAAAACCCCAGTGACAAAGTGGGCTTTACACTATGGACATACGTGAGCATGTTTGTGCCACTAACCATCCATAATGACTATCTGGATCTTACTACTACTAAACGCTCATCCATTTCCAGAACTGTGCAGAGTTTAAGCTGCCTGTCACTCCTCTGCAGTCTGGTTTTGTCTCTCTGGTCACCTTGGAATGGCAACTTCTTGACAACCCTCACCAGCTGCAGTTGGCACTGGCCTGACATTTACTATTCACTACTACTGCATTTATCAACAGTGGGGAAGCAATCAAAACAATAAAGAATTAAGGTGATGAATTCTGAGGTTGTACAAGCAGACGCTCAGAGAAATTCTGAATCATATGAATATACAGCATAGCCTCTCAAGGTTATGCAGAAAGGTACGCTTGAGTACTGAATAATCAAAGCAAGAAACACCTGACTGAGCCCACCTTTGTAGCTACACAGTATCTCCTCATCACTCCAAAATCTCTGGTAGGAATGCACAATTTACACGGGAATGCAGCCAGCTAAGGCTGTGGACACAAGTGAAGTACACTTAACTCAAAGGCAAACATCTACACAGAAAGCTGGCCTGACTCCTTGAATCGCATTTTGCCTTGATGGCCCACAACAACACCAACCAATACTCACTGTTCATTTAACTTGTGTGTTTAGGAAACCAAAGCAAGTAAAATCTGATTGAGATCTGGTTGGACTCTTGCATATTCATTGAGGAAAACCCCTACCTAAAATGATCGATATCAAAAAGACTGCATACATTCATTGAAATGTTGTCTTTTGTTAATGTTAAGGCTGATTTGAAAACCTGGCATGTCAGCCCTTTATTAAGATATTGTAACCTATGGGGTGGCGCAGTGGGTAGCGCTGCTGCCTCGCAGTTGGGAGATCTGGGGACCTGGGTTCGATTCCCGGGTCCTCCCTGCGTGGAGTTTGCATGTTCTCCCCGTGTCTGCGTGGGTTTCTTCCAGGCGCTCCGGTTTCCTCCCACAGTCCAAAGACATGCAGGTTAGGTGGATTGGCGATTCTAAATTGGCCCTAGTGTGTGCTTGGTGTGTGTGTGGGTGTGTTTGTGTGTGTCCTGCGGTGGGTTGGCACCCTGCCCAGGATTGTTTCCTGCCTTGTGCCCTGTGTTGGCTGGGATTGGCTCCAGCAGACCCCCGTGACCCTGTGTTCAGATTCAGCAGGTTGGAAAATGGATGGATGGATAATCGACAAATTCAAAAATATTATGTTTTTCCTACACATGCACATCCTTTATCGTGAGCGGCATGCCGCTTTTCATTTCAGTGTAACTGTGCATTCTTGTGCATTTCTTGTAGCACTTTGCCTCTTAGCAGCTGCCTGGTGTTTTCTGTTTGTTTGTTTATTTATTTACTTACTTACTTATTTAGCTGTCCAATGATTTGATATTTTCAGTCTGTTTGCAGCCTGCTGGCCCACTCCCTGTACAGTAGATGAGAGAATATGGCTGAGAAGTCCTTGTGAAAACATTTGGAATGAAGTAGCACCTCTCTAACTGTGAAAGCACCACCATGCACAAGTTGATCTGATGAGCTTTAATGTAGCTGGCACATGGCCTGTAAGATTATTCATATTCACCCCCTACATAGAGTCACAGTGGGTTTACTTCGGCTTTTCTGACACTTGGCGGCGGTAAAATGCACCTTAATGACAAAGTGAAAATTGAGTTCTTTACAGAGGTCAAAATTAATTGTAAATATCGAAACACAAAATTACTGATCTCGTATAAGTATTGACCCTCTTAGGTCAGTATTTAGTATTTTGGCAGCCATGACAGCCTTGGGTCAGCATGCAAAGGTCTCTTTTGACTTTGCACACCCTGACACTGCCATTCCTCCCCGTTCTTTGCATGGGGATTGTGATCAATCAGCCTTTGTCCAAGCCAGCCACAAGTTCTCAACTGCATTGAGATCCGACTCTCCATGGCCGCTAGCAGCACAAGAGCTTGACTTGCTCAAGGAGTTCTCTTTTTGTCCTTTATTTTTTAATTTTTCCAAATCTTGAACCAATAGACAGATGAGAGTTGCTTACTTTCTAGAGGTTTTGCTTTTTTTTTTTCCAACAAACAATGTGCTTTGCAAAGAATCTCCTATGGAGAGTTGATAAAATCTCTCTACACTGACTCCACCTTAGCTACTATTTGTGACAAATTTAAAGATGTGTGCTGGACAAAACTATGTCCATAAAAAGCTCCTTTCTTGCAGACCACAAGAAACTACACTGCTCAAACAACTTAAGGGAACACTCAATCATCCCAGTCTAACACCCAGTCAATTAAGCTTCAGCGATGTCATTCTGTCCAGTTCATAAGCGATTGTGAATCAGCTTCACCAGCTTTGATGCAAATGAAAGTGACAACATGTGCATTGGAGAGGCAAGAGCAAGAAAATTCCCAAAAAGTAAATTGTTTTGCAGGTGGTGGCCACAGACAATTGTTCTCTCAGTATCCTTCCTGACGATTCTTCTCTAATTTTGCTAGTATCCTGGTCATTACTGGTAGCATGAGGTGGCAACTGCAGCCATTTCAGTTTGCACAGATAGCCTCACACTGAGTCGACTGCACCTTCAATTTCGTTGTTCCTTTGTAAAAATGACAATGACAATAAAGATCTATCTATCTATTTATGCTCCTCTGGGATGGCACAGGAAGGTTTGCTGTTTCTCCAAGCACAGTCTCAAGAGCATGGAAAAGATACTAGGAGATGGGCCACTACATGATGAGAACTGGGCAGGGCTGTAGAAGGGCATCAACCCAGCAGCAGGACTGATCCTATGAGTGAGAAAGAACAGGAGGAGCACTGCCAGAATCCTACAAAATGACCTCCAGTTGGCTACTGGGGTGTACATTTCTGACCAATCTGTCAGAAACAGACTCCATGAAGGTAGTGGGACCCGTGCTCACAGCCCATCACTGTGCAGCTCAATTGGCAGTCGCCAAAGAATACACAGTTGGCAACTCTGCCACTGTCGCCTTGTTCTCACAAATGAGTGCAGGTTCACGCTGAGCACATGTGATAGATGTTAAAGAGCCTGGAGACACCATGGTGAACTTTATGCAGCCTGCAACATCATCCACCATGACCAGTGATGGTCTGGGAAGGCATATCTGTGGAGGGTTGCACAGGCCTCCACATTCTTGGCAACGGTACCCTGACTGCTATTAGGTACTAGGATGAAATCCTCAGAGCCATGGCCTGACCCTACATTGGTGCAGTGGGCACTGGGTTCATGTAGCCAGAGTGTGTAGGCATTTCCTGGATGACAAAGGCATTGCCATTGACTGGCCTGCACGTCCCCATACCTGAACCCAATTGAGAACCTCTGGGACCTTATGTATCAGTTCGTGCAATGCTGCCAAGTAGCAACACAGACTGTCCAGGAGTTGACTGATACCCTGATCCAGGTCTGGGAGGAGATCCCCCAGGACACCATCTGCTGTCTCATCAGGAGCATTCCCAGATGTTGTATGGAGTGTATTCAGGCATGTGGGGGCCACACACACTACAGAGTCACATTACAAATTGCCGTGATGAAATTCACACAAGTTGAATCAGCCTGTGATTTCTATTTTTGACTTTGATTTTCAGTGTGTAATGTTAAATCCAGCCCTCAATGGGTTGGTGATTTTGGTTTCGATTGACTGTTACATAATTTTGTTTTCAACAAATTACACAGTATTACTCTGTAAAGATTTTGCATTTTTATATTTTGTTCATCGATATCGGATGTGTGATTTAAGTGTTCCCTTAATTTTTTTGAGCAGGGTATATAACCATTTTGAGGTCAACAAGGACAAGTAATGTGAATTTCCCATTGGGATTAATAAAGTATCTATCTATCTATCTATCTATCTATCTAATTCAGTCACTGGTGCAGAAACGTTCTTAAAATGTCTGAAAAAATTAGAAGACACAAACAGACGTAGGCCTAACTTTCGCTTGATTGAGGTTCCTGAACACAGCAAAGAAAATAATTTATTACTTCTTTAAAAAAATCTTTGTCACAGCATATTTGTCAGTGTCTCAGAGTCTGAGACTCAGACATGTCATGCAGACCTCGCCTGCATCCAAGAAATGGAACTTACACTGTTTTTTTTCTTGTCTTCATTGGGAGTCGAGGTTGGGGGGCTGCCAAGCCAAGGCCTATTAAAGCCCATTGAGGCATTCTTTGTGCGATTTTCGGCTCCGGAGGTCTGAAGCTAGAATCTATTGGAAATGGACACAACCTGCTGTTTGAAAAACACAAAGCAGGCTCAAAGTCTGCGGGCAGAAAGAGCAAGTCAGAAGAGCCGTGGTCTGCTTACTGACTGAGTCCGGTCCAGCCGTGAAGGGACAGAGCAGCGCCTCCGATCAGAAGGTTTAGACCCCACAACCTTTTAACTGATGCAGTTAAATCGTTAAACATGTATGCGATTATTCCAATTAATATGACCGCGCTTCACGCGTTGTTAAAGAAGCTGCTCCAAATGAAATCAAGTAGTCTATTAACCGTAGTAGCAGGTCAGGTCATCTTGTACCATACAGTATGCTCACATCCGTAATAATCTCCCTGTGTACCTGGACTGCATCTGCTTGTCTCGCCTTCGACTTGACACCGTGCTTAATTCCCGCAGTGCTTTAATAATCTTGCCCCGCTGATAAGAAGCCCAGTCACCCATTTACCTGTCACGCGTGCACGCATCTCTTTATAGGAGCGAGCTAACGTCTCCTGCGCGTGACAGCGGCGGTGCGCGCCCACCTAAGCATTCATTTGTAATATCCCGCCAATCAAGCCGCAAAAGCGCCGGCCTTTCCCTGTTTGCCGCATTTCAATTCTACGCCAGCAAGCGAGCGACTTTTATGAAAGTGGGCAAGTGGCGGACGATACAGCTTCCTCAGGGACAAACCCCTCAATCTCAGCCCTCGGCGCCACTGACGTCGTCCTACACTACTTCATACGCAGGCGACGGAGCACTAAAATCGTAATCTTGAGGTCCTAATGTGCGCCCTGGTTTGTAAGTAATGCTAAGTTCAGATAAAATAAGCAGGGCCTTGGCCATTTAAGGCTTTATCTGTTAGAAGGTGGATTTTGAAATCTACCCTAACTTTAACCGGGAGCCAGTGTAACGATTTAAGAACTGGAGTTGTGTGTTCGTATTTTCTTGTACTTGTAATAATTCTTGCAGCAGCATTTTGAATTATCTGAAAGGGGTATAAAGAATAGTTTGAACAGCCAGTGAACATGGCATTGTAGTAGTCGGTACTAGAAAAAAATGCATGAGTGAATTTCTCAGTATCTTGCATTTTTAGAAAATGCTTTAATTTCCCAACATTTTTAAAATGAAAAAATATGTTTTGGACATTTTGTAGTGTGTGCTTTAAATGACATGTTAGTGTCAAAGATAACGCCTAGATTGTGGGCTGATTCAGTAAAACTAAAGATGAGTTAAATGATGACAAAATATTGTTGTGATCAGCATCATTCTCTCCAATAATTAACATCTCTGTTTTATCTGTGTTTAAAGACAAGTAGTTCTTAACCACCCACTCCTTTAATTAACTAACACATCTAATTAAAGACAACATTAGAGAAACATCATTTGGTCTAAAAGAGGTATAACTGGGTGTCATGTGCATAAGAGTGAAAATTAACATTATGTTTTCTAATGGTAGATCCCAGTAGAAGCATGTAAAGTGAAAACAGTAAAGGTCTCAGTATTGAGCCCTGCTGGACACCATATCTCAGTTCTGCGTATGATGATGGAGTCCTGTCAGCACATTTCTGTACGAACTGGAATACATTTGATAAATAAGAACTAAACTAGGAAAGCACAGTTCTTGTGAGCCCAATGTCAGTTTCCAGCCTGTGTAGTAAAACAGAATGGTCAATGGTGTCAAATGCTCCACTTAAGACTAACAACATAATTACAGTGGAATTTCCTTCATCGGAGGATATCAGAATGTTGTTTACAACATGCATTCGTGCCGTTTCTGTACTATGACCAGACTGGAATTTCTTAAATAAATTGTGATAGTTAAGGTGGGAATGAAGCTGATCGCTGACTACTTTTTCAAGTATTTTAGAGAGAAAGGGTAAATTTGAAATGGGTCTGTAGTTTTTAAGTATATGTGGGTGTAGGTCTGACTTTTTACGTAATGGTTTGATGACTGACATTTTTAGTGCATCAGGTACTATGCCAAACAATAATGACCTATTGATAATGTTAAGAATAAGCGCTGCAAGAACATCCATTGCACTTTTTACTAGTTTTGTTGGCGCCGGATCTGCGGGACAAGTAGTAAGTTTCATTTTAGAAATTAAAGTTGAGACTTCCTTTCTAAAGTGCTGAATGCAAGGTGAGACAGGGTCTGCCAAGCTAATATGCAGTTAGCATTGTTGTGCTGAGATCTGGGATCTTATATTTTTGATTTTCTCATTAAAGAAGTTCATAAAGTCTGTACTGCTAATGTCTGTTGGTATTTTGCACTGTAGTTCTAAATTCCCATTTGTTAACTTAGTCAATTTTCTAAACCGTACACAAGGATTATTATTATTTTTATCTATTATTTTAGAATAGTAGTCGAAGCAGGCTTTAAAGAGAGCTCTTTATAAGCCTGCAGCTTTGTTGTTCTCCGTCTTCACTCTAGTTTTCAACACTCTAATTTAGGACCTTGATTGCTCTCATCAAACCAGGGAGAGTTTCTATGTGCTTTAATCACTTTTGTTTTAAGGGGAGCCACTGCATCTAAAGCCTCTCTCAAGGTCATATTATAATTTGATTTTAGCTGATCTAAATTGTTTTCCACAATTACACTTGACTTACTCAAAATATCATTAAATTCTGAAACAGAATTACAAACTAGATGTCGTACTGCCTACATTATAATTGGTGAGTGTATTGGTGAGGGCAGAACCAAATCAAACCTAATTCAGTAGTGAACAAAAATAACTTCATTTATTGGAGTAATATTTCATTTTGAATTTCAACTTTGTAAGTATTAATTAAATCTAATGTGTGGTAATGATTATGAGTTGGACCTTTGACAATCTGGCAAAATTCTACTGAATTTAACAAAGAAGTAAAACATTTGCTAAAAGTGTCAGTTTCCACATTAATGTTTACATTAAAATCCCCCATCAATGCTATGTGATCATAATTTATAGTCAAATCAGATAACAGGTTGCAAAATTCAGACATGAGCAATGAATACGGCCCTGGTGGTCTGTAAACTAGCACTACAATTGTGCTGGAATCTGTTTTAATATTTAAAATGAGCGCTCAAAGGATGTGAAGTTGCCTAAATTTTTAGAAGTGATTTGCATTTTGTCACAATGAATTATTCCAAAGCCTCCTCCTCGACCTTTCAGTATCTCTAGATTTATGAAGGAATGTGTATTTATCAGATGACGCCTCAGCTAGGGGAACAGTGTCAGATTTACTTCAGTGAGAAGATACAAATCAGATTTTGTTCTTAATATAATATCATTTACTAAAGTGGCTTTACTTCCAAGAGAGTGAATGTCTAATAAGCAGAATTTGAATCTGCATAGATGTTTCTGAACTGGTGATATATTTTTTGTTTTAATTTCAATTAAGTTACTATTACAGGTACCCTTGGTGGAGGATCCTGAGGACCCAGGAGACTCAAATCTCAAGGTGCATGGAGCTTCAGTACTTGTAAGAGGCCAAAAAAAAAAAAGAGAAAAATAGCCATCGGCCACAGGCCAATCCATTTATAGACCCAGCTATATGAGCAAGAATTGTAGAAATACATTATCAGCCAATACACTCTGAGACCACAGTCTCCTAATCGAGCTACATTAGTTTTTAGTTGTTTTTTTAACTCAAAGGCAAAACAAGTGTAGTCTTCATTTTACATTAATACGGTACAACGATATAAAACAACAGTGAAAACATGAACAAGCATAACTTTCACAAGTTCCCAAACATAAGTTTATAAAGTGCAATACACTGCAATATATGGTATACACATAATGGTGAACCTCAATAATTCTGTATCTCCTAGAACAGCTTTAACATGTGAAGAATAAGCAAGAGGAGTCCTATTCCTTTTAGTATTGTACCATAAAAGAAAGTGAACATAAGCCTTCATAATCTTACTTTAGGGCTATCAGGATGTAACAAACATAAAAAAGACAAATAAATGTTTTCCGAACTTTGAGCAGGTGAGAAAAATGAAGGAGGTGAAGCAGAAGCAGGGATTTGTCGAATTATGTAATAGGACAACCCACCTGCTGCCCAACAGAGAGAACGACTGCTTAAACCCTGGAAGGACAGTGAAACAGCTGACTCTGCTTTATGTAGTGGTGTAACCCTCCTCGTAGAGAAATGCTTTGTAAATTTCATGGGCAATTTGACCTTTAGACAGAAAAAAGTCCTCCAGACAAACATGGCTGAAAATCTCCGCTGCAGTGACTGACACCTGGGGGGGTATTTTTCGTACGTGGATTACTTGTTTAGCCGGATGTAATTGTTGACAATTTGGCCTGATCCTGGATCTCTCGGTTTTTTGAAACTCTTGCTGGATGTGTTGTCATAGCAACACATCCAAATCCTCAAACCTGCTCGGAGCAGGTTTGTTCGATGTAAACAAGGATTAGCTCACACACGTAATCAGTGTCCGTGCATGGAATTCATTCAGTCATGACTTCGTCATACATGAATGAGCGACCAATTGATATCGGTACGCAAATCATAAGAAGAGAATTTCATATAGAGAGGGTTTTGCACGATCAGCAAGATCCTTTATTGCTCCCGGAGGAAATTCTTTTTGAAAGATACCACTTTAGCCGAGGGGGAATATTGTACCTCAAAAATTTATTAGGACCTTATATTCGAAGTCAAACTCGGCTCTCACAACCACACAGACAGTATGCATTGCTTTGAGGTTTTTTGCAAGCGTCACTTTTTTATATACTGTAGGCGATGCGGAAAATCTATCTAAAAGTGCAGTTTGCCAAGCAATTCGTAAAGTCTGTTTGGCTCTGAAATATTTCCTTCGGGTTTTCATTGTGTTTCCTGGACACCTTTGTGTGCAGACAATAAAAGAGGCGTTTCATGTCATTGCAGGTAGGCAACACACAGGCAAAAACACCCACAGTTCCATAAAGAATCTCACAATCAGCCTAACATTCTCATTACCCAGGATTTCCAAATGTGATTGGGGCACATGGGACTGATCACAGTGGAGTTTGATTTGGAAAATGTACCTCTCCTCCTTATGAATAATCAGACACAGTGTCTTCATCAGATATTTGACCTTTGTCAATATCTCGTTGGTCAGACACTGGTTCTAGGGATATGACATTCCCTGCAACTGACACGACAAAAAAAGAGGGCTATATGGAATATACCAATGGCACACATTGAGGACAGATACATGCAATGACCATCCTTTACCTGAAATGAAGTGACCACTGCATCCTGCCACTGGTTCTGAGGAGGAGCTTCCCCCTGGAATGCCCTCAGAAACAGGGCGATGGGCATTTTGCTGGAGAGCCAACTCTTCTGCAGGGGTTAGGTCTGGACCGCATGGACCTCCACCTGTTTTTTGCTTGTCTGCCTTCTTATTAGCTTTAAAATTAATGTTCTTTACATTATATATGATTCTTTGTCAACAATTCTTTAAATAGTTATATACCAATATTTACCAGTTTGAAGTATATTCTTGTACTTCACTTTATCCTGTTCCTGTGTTCTCCTTGTGCTCACGTTTGATCTGGAATTATGACATATTAAATAATTAATCTGACACATAGGAAATGAAACGCTGCTTTCAGTAAGTACAATGCACACGCGTTTAATTTGTCGGCCACTTTTTGCCAGCCGTCTTTTCTGGTTTGGGCTGCTTTTGCAGTGTTACACCTTGTGCATATTAAATCTTGAAATCCTTCGAGTAACACGCACGCACAGCTTGTGTGAGAAAAAAAATGCTCCCGTTCTTTCGTCGTTTTGTTACAGCCTATCAAAGACTTGCTGATCATGTTTTCTAGACTCAATATATATGGGCTTTTCACTCAGTGAGGGCGCGCGCATTCATCTCGGATGATTAGATCCAGCTCGACTAATCTACTACACGGCTGCGTTTGAAAAACCAACTTATCCCGGATGAGTTTCACCGGCATTAACTCATCCAAAATCAGGCATCTGATCTCGGATGATCTAAGCGACGTATGGAAAATACCCCCCTGTTCAGGGCTAACCAGTCTTATAACTCATGATGTTGTCATAGATCCTGGAGTTACTATAAGAGAATGTCCATACTACCTCCTTGGTATTATCAAAGGAAGTCTTGGCCCAGGCCAATAGTTTTGTTCCTCAAACCCAATGGGGCTTCTGTAATGACGTTCATCATTTAAGTCAAGTACCTGTTTGACACGTATCCTATGCTATGAATGGATGGTTGGTTTATTAGAAAGGTTGGAACAGCCCATTATCAGACCACCTTAGACATGATGGAGGGATATTGGCAAATTCTCTTAACAAGCTCGGGAAGGGTGGCTACAGAGGAAGACACATTTAGCGCCCCTGGTGGAAACTGGCAGTCACTGCATCCTTCCATGTGGGCTGCACAGGGCTCCAGTGACCTTCCAGCAACTGGTGCCCAGACTGCTGAAGCCCCATGAAGCCTTCCTAGATGATATAATCATTTATTCTAGCACCTGAAATGAGCACATACTGTATGTCTTGGACATCTTATGTCGCTCCACCAAGTGGGATTACAAATCAGCCCTAAAGAATGTTACTTTGGCTGGTTCAAGGCCAAATTCTTTGGGTATGTGGTTGGACAAAGCAAGGTCAAGCCACACTGTGCTAACATTAATGCCGACCAGAAATGGCCCCAGCTGCAAAGTAAAAGGCAAGTGCAGGCATTCCTGGGTTTAGCAGGGTACTGTCACTGGTCTGGGCCCTGTTTCTCAGAGAAGCTGACATAAAAGCAGGCATGGTGGTGTGGTCTCTTTTCATGGAACAACCATTCCGTGACCTCAAGAAAGCTCTAACTATTGGGCCTATACTTCTTCATTCACCTAAGAAAAGACGCGGCTCACTCACAGAGAGCAATTTGTTCTTGAATATGTAGATATGCAGGTGCATTTTTTTTTAGCTCCGCTGCTCAGTTTGTGTGTCATTACAATTTTAATCTTTATTCAGAGAAACTATTTTGCATTTATTTACAGTGATCCCTCGCTATATTGTGCTTCGCCTTTCGCGGCTTCACTCTATCGCGGATTTTATATGTAAGCATATTTAAATATATATCGCGGATTTTTTGCTGGTTCGCGGATTTCTGCGGACAATGGGTCTTTTAATTTCTGGTACATGCTTCCTCAGTTGGTTTGCCCAGTTGATTTCATACAACGGACGCTATTGGCAGATGGCTGAGAAGCTACCCAACTTACTTTTCTCTGTGTCTCTTGTGCTGACTTTTTCTGATCCTGACGTAGGGGGATTGAGCAGGGGGGCTGTTCGCACACCTAGACGATACGGACGCTCGTCTAAAAATGCTGAAAGATTATCTTCACGTTGGCTACCTTCTGTGCAGCTGCTTCGTGAAGCGACATGCTGCACAGTGCTTCGCATACTTAAAAGCACGAAGGGCACGTATTGATTTTTTTTATCTGTCTCTCTCTCTCTTTCTCTCTCTGCTCCTGACGAGGGGGTGTGAGCTGCCGCCTTCAACAGCTTTGTGCCATACTTAAAAGCAAACAGCCCTATTGATTTGTTTGTTCCTTTGAAGAGGAAGATATGTTTGCATTCTTTTAATTGTGAGACTGAACTGTCATCTCTGTCTTGTAATGGAGCACAGTTTAAACTTTTGAAAAAGAGACAAATGTTTGTTTGCAGTGTTTGAATAATGTTCCTGTCTCTCTACAACCTCCTGTGTTTCTGCGCAAATCTGTGACCCAAGCATGACAATATAAAAATAACCATATAAACATATGGTTTCTACTTCGCGGATTTTCTTATTTCGTGGGTGGCTCTGGAACGCAACCCCCGCGATGGAGGAGGGATTACTGTATTATTATTTTTTTTAAAATGATTTTGTTAATTATTAATGTTATTAAAAATAATTCGTAAAATTCAACATTGTTTCATTCACCCAGATTTGCACTATGCAAAATAGTAATAATCAACATAACTATCAAGCAATTGTTTAAAACATATGTATACATTTACAACAAAAAATGTAATTGTAAACACTAAAGTATGGAAGCGAAGGTCTGTAATACAGTCTACACATTTGTAGCTAAGGATCTACAAAGGGAGAAAATTAGTTACGTATCTTAAAATTGTTTTTTTATTCCTAAGCTTTTGACAACTTGCCAGGTGTCATCATCAAAGGAAAATGATTAGACATACAGGAATCACAAGTAATATATAGCTGGTGATGGTAAGGTGGGGTTCAGAAGGTGTTGGTCATAAGGTCTTTTTTTATTATTTGGATGTTCTACTTTTTAAGCCTGCATATGCTGGGTTCAAGTCCAAGTGTCTGTCAATGGTGTTTTCATTAGACAGCCACGATTCAGCCAGCTCTCTGGCACTCTTAGTATTGGCCCTGAATTTTACTTTCACAGTGTCCCAGTTAAATGTGTGTCCGGTGGAACTTCTATGTGTCTAAATCAGAGACCGTGGGTCTTTCCTTCTGACGGCATTGCGATGTTCCTGTATACGTGTTGCAAGTCTTTTAAATGTTTGTCTCACATATATAGCTGGGCATGCACTGCATGGAATGCTGCAAACTGCGTTTCTTGTCTCTGTGGTCGAACACGCTCAAGAGAGACATTCACACACACACACGTGAAAACGGAGGAAAGGCACTGAAGGTGCACGTAGGGCAAGAGATAGCAGACATTTTGAAATGATTCTATTCCTCTTTATTAACAGGTACTGTAGCTAGTAATCAAGAAGTATAGTAGTATACATTTGAAAAAAACACAATGTAGAATGTACAAAGAAATCCACATTTGTGCCAAGACCATGAGTAGAATATGACCAAAGAGCAGCCACTGGGTCGGTGCCTTCTGTAACTGCTGTGGGTCTCCCAGACTTTCTTAGGAGGGCACCAAGGAGGAACACTTCATGGACTGCCTCGAGGCTAACATGACTCCTGCAGGCAATTTCATTGGAACAGATGGTCATCTTTAAAGTGGACCAGTGCACCAGGATTTATAATTAAATTAAGTCCTTCAAAAGTAGAAAAGGCTTCTGACACCATTAGAAAGCACTCTTGTTTTGTGGCCAGGAGATTTCCATGTATGACAGCAGCAGACATGTTAAAACATGAATGTTCAGCCCAAGGTGGTCCTGTGGTGGTAAACAGATTATTGGTGAACATTTGAAAAGGGCTCACAAACTGACGTGACCTGTGCCAAGTAACTCATGGCCAACAGTGGTGCCCAACAGAACAGACAGCAAGTTATAACTTCTACAAGATGCAGTTGAGATCTTGTCAGTGAACCAAGAAGACACAGTTCTATTGTGGATTAAGAAGCACAAACACAGGAGGGCTGGAGAAAGAAACCTGATCTTGTTGGTTGACTTTCTGCTGATTCACGTTGAAGGGAGTGTCAGGGTATTGTGAAACTCCCTTAATTCAATTTTGTCAGGTGTCAAAGTTGTAGGCTGGTGCTGTAATGTATGCTTTTCTGACATACGCTGAATCAGCTCACACGAGCAGGCGACCGGGTGAATGCCACTAGGATGCAAAGACGGGAGAGTCTTAGAAAGGGTCCAGTTAAAAGAAAGGGACTTTATTGCAATGAGCTGTTCAGTCACCACATCTCCAACGACTTGAACATCTCTGTGATGAGATAACGCCAGCTATCTGGAGTAGAGGCGTGCTTTTGGCCAAAGTGCAAGAACTACGAGATACATTGGTCAGCATGGGCCAGCATTCCTGAGGTTCCTGAAACACCGGCTGATGGAGTCAGTCCAGACCCTCACAAATTCCGAATGTTCTAAGGCCAACCAGTCTGTGTAACTGATCAGCTCCTGACAGACACCACCATGCTGCTCTGCCCGAACCATAATAACCCAAGTTAGTTTGAATGTTTAAAGTGAGCGTGTGGACTGTCAGATTAATTAAAGACATAAACTTCATAAACATTATTTTACTCACTCATCACATTTGTGTCCTACTAATTCACAAATTTATGCAAGTCTTTACCACTTTACAAACCCCAACATGCTTTAGGAGAGAGTTTTTGAAATAAATGGGAGACAAACGAGAAAGTTCACATTCTCTTAAATTAGGTGGAGCAAGTAATTCAAGATGAGGCGTGCATTCCACTTTGCTGATTATTACTACTTGGTATTGTTTTTATCTGTCCTTCACATTAGGTATATTGACACTGCATTGCCGTAGACTCTTCTCAAGTTTACAGTATCTAAATAAAAATTCCATTATGATACACACTTAGGTTGTTTTTGTAAATTGATTTTTTTAACTTAGTATGAAAATTACTAGTTTTATCTCTCTCTCTCTCTGTCTCTCTACAGTGCATCCGGAAAGCAGCGCATCACTTTTTCCACATTTTGTTATGTTACAGCTTTATTCCAAAATGGATTAAATTCATTTTTTCCTCAGAATTCTACACACAACACCCCATAATGATGTGTAAAAAGTTTACTTGAGGTTTTTGCAAATTTATTAAAAATAAAAAAACAGAGAAATCACATGTACATAAGTATTCACAGCCTTTGCTCAATACTTTGTCGATGCACCTTTGGCAGCAATTACAGCCTCAAGTCTTTTTGAATATGATGTCACAAGCTTGGCACACCTATCCTTGGCCAATTCCGCCAATTCCTCTTTGCAGCACCTCTCAAGCTCCATCAGGTTGGATGGGAAGCGTTGGTGCACAGCCATTTTAAGATCTTTCCAGAGATATTCAATCGGATTCAAGTCTGGGCTCTGGCTGGGCCACTCAAGGACATTCACAGAGTTGTCCTGAAGCCACTCCTTTGATATCTTGGCTGGGGGAGATGAACCGTCGCCCCATTCTGAGGTCAAGAGCGCTCTGGAGCAGGTTTTCATCCAGGATGTCTCTGTACATTGCTGCAGTCATCTTTCCCTTTATCCTGACTAGTCTCCCAGTCCCTGCCACTGAAAAATATCCCCACAGTATGATGCTGCCACCACCATGGTTCACGGTAGGGATGGTATTGGCCTGGTGATGAGTGGTGCCTGGTTTCCTCCAACCGTGACACCTGGCATTTACACCAAAGAGTTCAATCTTTGTCTCATCAGACCAGAGTATTTTCTTTCTCATGGTCTGAGAGTCCTTCAGGTGCCTTTTGGAAAACTTCAGGCAGGCTGCCATGTGCCTTTTACTAAGGAGTGGCTTCCGTCTGGCCACTCTGCCATACAGGCCTGATTGGTGGATTGCTGCAGAGATGGTTGTCCTTCTGGAAGGTTCTCCTCTTTCCACAGAGGACCTCTGGAGCTCTGACAGAGTGACCATTGGGTTCTCGGTCACCTTCCTGACTAAGGCCCTTCTCTCCCGATTGCTCAGTTTAGATGGCCAGCCAGCTCTAGGAAGAGTCCTGGTGGTTTCGAACTTCTTCCACGTGCAGATGATGGAGGCCACTGTGCTCATTGGGACCTTCAAAGCAGCAGAAATTTTTCTGTAACCTTCCCCAGATTTGTGCCTCGAGGCAATCCTGTCTCGGAGGTCTACAGACAATTCCTTTCACTTCATGCTTGGTTTTGCTCTGACATGAACTGTCAACTGTGGGACCTTATATAGACAGGTGTGTGCCTTTCCAAATCATGTCCAATCAACTGAATTTACCACAGGTGGACTCCAATTAAGCTGCAGAAACATCTCAAGGATGATCAGGGGAAACAGGATGCACTTGAGCTCAATTTTGAGCTTCATGGCAAAGGCTGTGAATACTTATGTACATGTGATTTCTCAATTTTTTATTTTTAATAAATTTGCAAAAATCTCAAACTTTTTTCACATTGTCATTATGGGGTGTTGTGTGTAGAATTCTGAGGAAAAAAATGAATTTAATCCATTTTGGAATAAGGCTGTAACATAACAAAATGTGGAAAAAGTGATGCGCTGTGAATACTTTCCGGATGCACTAATATATATATATATATATATGCAAAGGTCTGTCACACAACTACTCATGAACTACTGGGACAAGAACATTGATCTCGGTCTGAATCGAAGTCTTATGACCCGATATGTATTGGTACTGCAAAAATCGCGAGGGCAATGAAAACCTCGGGAGAGTGATCTGTACTCAGCTGTCTTCCAGCATAATGACTGAGAAACTGACCTGACAGAAAGAAAATGCAATATCTGCTGAGCATTTAGCAAATCACATAGGCCGATTACATGATGAAGAACACCATAATAGGAAGATGAAGAAGAGCTGAGCATCAAGCAAATCACAGAAAGTGATCATAAGTGATGAAGACTGAGGTGCATACGTGTTCAGAAGTAACAATTAAAGACGAACACAGTGAATCAAAGGTATGCAAGACAAAGTAAAAAATAGTAACTTGTAGAGGAACAGAAAGGACTAATTATTTAGAAAGCTCTTTACCTTTAACTTGGCTTTTATTTGCATTTTATGTGAGAAGTGTGGGTACATGTGTTTCACTGGTAGTTTGTAGTATATTTCTGGCAGATACATTCATTACTGAAGCTTATATTTGGAGATCTTTAAGAGGTATCTATGCCTTCACTTTGCTGTGCCTACTGAAAAGCAAACCTCGAGTGAGTCCAAAGCTGCCAGGAGAAGGATTTAAAAGAAGCTTCCAAGAGACTCGCCTGTTCGTTTTGGAGCCACACTGCAGTGTATCTTTAACTAAGACACGTCTTTGATTTTTCTGCTTGTCCTGTCATGACATCTTAAAGTAGGGGTCTGCAAAGTCAGACCTGGAGGGCGGTAGTGTCTGTAGGTTTTTAGTCCAGCCTGATGGCTTAATTAGAAACCAATCGTCTCCAATAGCAGACCTTATTTAATTTTTGTGACGTATTACTATTGTCACACTGCCTTGTCTTTTTAGATCGTACTGTATATTTTTTCCTTTCCAAGAGTATCATCTAAAAGATTGTTAACCTGAAGTGGTTGAGTAATTCACAGGCTTTTACTTTTTTTCTCTTCAGTTTCCTTCCAAATATTTTGTAAAATCAAATAGTCCAAGATGAACACACACAGGTGCAAATGGAAACACATTAGTTGGAGAAATGCTGGTTCCTTTGTCATTTTGTCATTGGTATCTTATTGCTAAGAAGGAGTACTTAAAACATTGAATCGTAAAAAGCAAGACAAATACATTGAAACATGAAAATGTCACTTAAACAATAACCGACTTCTCATTAAGTCACCAGGTTGGAACAAAAACCTGCAGCCACTGGGGCTGTACAGGACCAACTTTGCAGACCAGTGCTCAAGTATAGAATTCAGTTTGAAGGGTGGCATGGCGGCACAGTGATCAGTAACACTTGCATTTCCAGGGTCTCATTGGTTTCATGCTCAATTCTTTCACAGCCTTGAGTGAACAGAGGGGTTCAGATGGCTATTTTTCTTCAGCAAGTCTGGGTTGTCCTCCACATCCTGATGATGCGCAGGATAGGTGTGCTGATAGTGTGTCTCATGACTTGGGTTGCACCTATGCTGGTGATCACAAATTGGATGATGAACACCTTTTTATGGAATTCATGAAGGCAGCATTGGTGACCTTCTGATTCTTTTAAGTGACAGTATAATGAGTACTTCTACAGAAAGCCATTCAATAGCAGTAGCGATTCCACTCAATCGGAACCATGCAAGGGAAAGACCAGACACAGCTTTGCTTACAGTCCATGCATAGTATTCACCATCTGCAGAATTAACTTTCCTTTATTCCACATAACACATACCATCATTTAAGGGGCCATTGAACCAGATGAACAGCAGAAGACAAGTAGCTTGACAAACATCAGCCGTTCTATCTATACAGTCACCTTTTAACACTTTTTGTGCTCTTTTCAGTGCACTTGTTCAGAAATAACCCCCTCCCCTTCTGAAATCACTACAACAAAAACAAACAAAAGTCATTAGGTGGTACATTTAATTTTTATAGAGCTTTCTCTGACTCAAAAGGCTTCAAAAATATTCTTAAGGGTACAAAAGGAATAAAGCAGAAAAAAAATCAAATAAACCAAATATTGTCGGGAATCACTTCCATCATTTGATAACTTGGGCATTGGCACTTTCTTTGGTTTATGATACACAGTGTAATTCATTTCATTCAGTCAGCAATTACATATGTCCCATCAGTATTCTGCTCACAGTATTAAAAGTGAATAGTGAGAAAACCTGGTTTGGGATGACCCTGTATGGAGGCCTCTAGGGGTCTTCTCCAACTCACTCTATACTAGTTGCTTGTTACCTTCCATCAATATCATCACACTTGGTATCCCAGTCTTATGGTGAAATGTCATCTCCTTTTCTGGAATTGGATCTCATTTGGCAGGCTTCCCCTCATCTTCCTTGTTTCAGCTATTAATTGTATTAAATCTTGCTGCTTGCCAAACCCCTGATCAGATTTCTATTAAATTCACTTACATTTGTCCCCCAAATATTATTTTCCATTTTTTTAACCCCTCAAACAGCTTGCATGAACTTGTAAATTGTTTTTGCCCATGTTCATGATAGTAACACCATCTTGTTCATTTTTGTGACCTGTTCCATTGTCCTCTATGCATGATGTTTCAAGCCAATGCTTCAGTGTAATGCATCACATAGTCAAATCACATTATTATGCACCGGGCCTTCTTCAAGGCTAGCACACAGGACAGGGCAAGACAGCAGACCAACAACTGATGGGAGGAGGTTGTTGTCCACCTTTAACTGTTAATCCACCACATCTGCTGGTAGAGCACACTACTTATTTTGCTTTTAAGTCAGGAGTTGCTTCTATTTACTGTGGAGGGGAGAAATAAAGTTGCTGGCACCGACTGCTTACTGCTCTTTTTCATTTTTGATCCACTTTTGAAGTGCAGCTCCTGATTTTTTCCCCCCCCTGGGACAACAGTTTGGCTTTCCATAGTGTCATTTCATTTTGACTAATTTCTCATTTGACAGTTTACAATGCTATTGCTTTTTACTACAAAGTCTTGTAAAGAGAGTGCATGCAAGTCAGGTCTGATTAAAAGTGTGTATTTTAAGATGTTAATTTTTTGCATGTCACATTTGCAAATATTTAAGTGTAATGTAATTAGCGCTACTATAATCAAAAGTTACATGAAAATATGAATTACAACAGTACTTATAGCCTGCGATTTAGAGTAGGAGTACCTAACTGTTAAAGCCTCAATGTGCATTAAAAGCTGAAAGTCATACATACACACCATCTACTTGTATGTTTACTCTTTGGGCAAAGCCAGCTCCATTTAAAGCTTCACTGTTCATTACTGCCATTACACGTCTGGAGGTTTCAGGACATCCAGGCTAACATTCTTTGTGCTGAAACTGGTGTAGTCACCCACAGAAAAAGTCTGCATCTGTGCATCAATTGGGTTGACTGATGCAGAGCTCATTGCCCACCTTAATCTGACAAATGTTTGGTAGGTAATGGAAAGCAGATGAATGAAGACTATAGAGGATAAAATGGGCATCAGTTCTGGGGCTGTACAGCAACATCTACCAGTGTACTGTGGAACCATGTATTGGAAGCCATTGACAGGGCAGAATGAACAATAAACCCCAAACAGGTATGGGAAAAGACAAGAGAAAACAGACATTGCCTTTAGCCTGCAGGGATCTTGCTGGTTAGTGCAGCTGCCTTACATGTCCAGGAGCCTAGGATAAACTCTGTCAGCCAGTCACTGTCTGCAATTGTCCTTCCACATCCCAAGCAAATGCATGTAAGATTAGCTGGTGATACTATATTGACACCCCCCCCCCCCACCCCAAAAAAAAACACAAAACAATAATGGCAAGGATATATTGTGTAAACACAGCAGCTGTATTGGAGTCAATACATTTATAAAATGACACCTTTTATCTGCAAACTGAACAGATTGCAGTATACAAGCTTTCAGGGAGCTCAGGCCCCTTCATTACAACTTGCCTGAAGAAGGCACCTGAGCTGCCTGAAAGCTTGCATACTGTAATGTGTTCAGTTTGCCAATAAAAGGTGTTATTTTGCTCGACTTCTCATTGCATCCATTATGGCTACCACGGTACAACACCCTAGTACTATAAACATATATAAACTGTTTCACAGTCTATAGACTGTAACTGGTCAATCACTGGTTTAGAAAGATTGTTTTTTTCTTCATCACTAAGGCGAGTCCTAAGTATGCCACTTACTGAAGTATAGCTCGACATTACTAGTGTGCACACTGTGATATGTAGTCCACCTAAGAAGGAGCAGCAACATGGTAACATATAGAATGGGTAGTGTAAAAAAAAAAAAAAAGTACGAAGAGATGTAGAGGCAAATGCACTAACAGCTAATCACTTATTGTATAAAGTAGTAGCCTAAGACAGTAAGACCGCTGGGTCAACATTTTAAGTTAAATATTAGGGGCAGCACCTCTAATGAAAAGCGTATGTGCATCAGAATCAGTATCTGCAAAAGAAAACTGAAGAGCAACTTGGAAGCATGCAGTATTAGCCTCACCAAACAACATGATCTCAAATGAGTGAAGTGTTTCAGGAAATGTGTTCTCATGTTGTGGGCAATTTCACCTTCAGGGTAGACTAGAAAGCACACACCTCACCAAAGAGTATATTCATGTACATGATGTCATAGTGGGATTTGAACCCACAAGTCCAAAGCCTTAACCACTACACCACACTGCCTGCCTGCCTGGTGGCTCCTGCTGTTCCAGAACTCCATCATCAAACCTTTATTCAAAGCAAAAAAAAGTGTAAACACACACCGAAATGAATCTCCGCTTACCAGATCACTTTGGCATTAACAATTTTTAATAAGTCACAAAGTGCTTCATCCAAGCAACACCTTTAAAAGTGCAGTTTTATCATTGGTATTCTTGAACTGTAAAATAGTAATGCAGATAATATATTTGTGGAGGTAACAATTTCAAAGCCTATCTCTGTTACTCAAAATAGCACTCCACCACAGGTGCTGCTCTTCACTGCCTTGACTTGAAGGCGGCAGTTGCAACACCAACCAAGATAGCAACGACTGTGAACCCTTGTGCAGCAATTCGAGTTCTCATCAATAATTGAGACTGACGGGTTTTACCCCTCTTGAAGGCAATGAGTCCATAAGAGAGTGCAGCTGCTGTCGCCAAACAACCTAACAAGACAAGAACAGAACTTTAGGTCATAAAAATGCAGGTCATTGGTCAACTGGCAAATGAACTGAAAGAAAATAAAAATTACACCAATTAGCGAATGCAAGCTGTAAACCAAATTATGAAGAAAGAACAAACAGCATTAAACCAACTACCATCCTGTACAGCAGCTTAAATGGCAAATTTGGGAGGCCCTGTGAACACTTCATGCTGTTCACTAGTATTCCTTCCATGCATATTTAGGGTTAACCAGCACTAAAGTATGGTGCCCTCTGAGACACAGCAAGTCTTGCTGGCATTGGCTTTCTGCCACATTGATAAAATGAAGTGTGTTAAAACGTGTTGATACCAATCCTGGGCGGAAAAATTACCTCATTACAAATATTATAATGCTAAGTAAAGCAAAGCGTAGAATACAATTACAAAGCAGAATTTTTCACTTGAACTATTTACTACATGTACCCCAAAATATACAGTTAAACACAAATATGCCTTTTTAAACTATGAATGTTTAAAAAAACAAAATGCAAGGGGAAAAAAGGATAAAGAACAATCGTGAAATGGTGTTTTTCAGCAGTCCATTTTACATTAATAACTGTCAAAGCAGGCCCAAAAACAACTGGCACATTTAACTAAGCTGAACAAAGTAAACCATAAAACATTGCTTCACTGTTCATTTTTAAGATGGAAAAGTAATAGTGTTTGCTAGCACAGATTTAAAGGCGTAAAAGCCACTATATTTTGTTTCTCCCCCTAAAAATTACTGGATAGTTTGTAATATTGGTAAGTACATCCAGTAGCAGAGATAATGCACAAAGGCTTTGTTCATATACAGTGCATCCGGAAAGTATTCACAGCACATCACTTTTTCCACATTTTGTTATGTTACAGCCTTATTCCAAAATGCATTAAATTCATTTTTTTTCCTCAGAATTCTACACATAACACCCCATAATGACAACGTGAAAAAAGTTTGAGATTTTTGCAAATTTATTAAAAATAAAAAAATTGAGAAAGCACATGTACATAAGTATTCACAGCCTTTGCCATGAAGCTCAAAATTGAGCTTGGGTGCATCCTGTTTCCCCTGATCATCCTTGAGATGTTTCTGCAGCTTAATTGGAGTCCACCTGTGGTAAATTCAGTTGACTGGACATGATTTGGAAAGGCACACACCTGTCTATATAAGGTCCCACAGCTGACAGTTCATGTCAGAGCACAAACCAAGCATGAAGTCAAAGGAATGGTCTGTAGACCTCCAAGACAGGAGTGTCTCGAGGCACAAATCTGGGGAAGGTTACAGAACAATTTCTGCTGCTTTGAAGGTCCCAATGAGCACAGTGGCCTCCATCATCCGTAAGTGGAAGAAGTTCGAAACCACCAGGACTCTTCCTAGAGCTGGCCGGCCATCTAAACTGAGCGATCAGGGGAGAAGGGCCTTAGTCAGGGAGGTGACCAAGAACCCGATGGTCACTCTGTCAGAGCTCCAGAGGTCCTCTGTGGAGAGTGGAGAACCTTCCAGAAGGACAACCATCTCTGCAAGAATCCACCAATCAGGCCTGTATGGTAGAATGGCCAGACAGAAGTCACTCCCTTAGCTAAAAGGCACATGGCAGCCCACCTGGAGTTTGCCAAAAGGCACCTGAAGGACTCTCAGACCATGAGAAAGAAAATTCTCTGGTCTGATGAGACAAAGATTGAACTCATTGGTGTGAATGCCAGGCGTCACGTTTGGAGGAAACCAGGCACCGCTCATCACCAGGCCAATACCATCCCTACAGTGAAGCATGGTGGTGGCAGCATCATGCTGTGGGGATGTTTTTCAGTGGCAGGAATTGGGAGACTAGTCAGGATAAAGGGAAAGATGACTGCAGCAATGTACAGAGACATCCTGGATGAAAACCTGCTCCAGAGCGCTCTTGACCTCAGACTGGGGCGACGGTTCATCTTTTAGCAGGACAACGACCCTAAGCACACAGCCAAGATATCAAAGGAGTGGCTTCAGGACAACTCTGTGAATGTCCTTGAGTGGCCAAGCCAGAGCCCAGACTTGAATCCGAACATCTCTGGAGAGATCTTAAAATGGCTGTGCACCGACGCTTCCCATCCAACCTGATGGAGCTTGAGAGGTGCTGCAAAGAGGAATGGGCGAAACTGGCCAAGGATAGGTGTGCCAAGCTTGTGGCATCATATTCAAAAAATACTTGAGGCTGTAATTGCTGCCAAAGGTGAATCGACAAAGTATTGAGCAAAGGCTGTGAATACTTATGTACATATGATTTCTCAGTTTTTTTTTTTTTATTTTTAATAAATTTGCAAAAACCTCAAGTAAACTTTTTTCATGTTGTCCTTATGGGGTGTTGTGTGTAGAATTCTGAGGAAAAAAATGAATTTAATCCATTTTGGAATAAGGCTGTAACATAACAAAATGTGGAAAAAGTGATGCGCTGTGAATACTTTCCAGATGCACTGTAGGTTTAATAAGGTTGGGCAGCACATTGGTTTTGAGGGAGAAATCTTCAGGTCCACACTTACTCACTTGTCCTGTTCAATTAGGCTAAGATGGTCATTCTAAAGTGCATATTTTGTTTTCAGTAAACCATCCACTTGTTTGTTGATTCAGAGGAGTGTTTAGGGTCATCACCATACTGGAAAAGGTAAAGTATGTTGCAGCTGGCTGGGAATGGCGACCTGGTTCTTAAACCGAATATCCTCAAACATGAACACAATCTTAACAGAAGATCCCAGGATCAGTGGCAGCAAAACCACTGCCAAAAATGTCGATGAAGCAAGAATGCGAAAGGATTTTTTTTATTCTCCTCCTCTCTTCATAGGACCCTGGCAAATTCTAGCCACTTCAATGTATTTCTTGTTGTTATCATGTATATAGAAATCTAGAAAGCATGACACCAGAGAATAGCTGAACAAACAATATACAGGGTGAGTCAAACTGATGTCAACATTTGAATGGCGGAAACAATTTAATCACAAAACTAGGAATGTCTCAATCTGTTCGCCATCATGTTCAACACATGTACCATATGTGGAACATAAATTGTCCACTAAAAGTATATACATAGCAGTACCATTAGTGTTAACATAATTTTGACTCACCCTATACTTAAACTGCAAAGTACAAAATGTTACTTCTACATAAATTCATTACCTAATGAAAGAAAACCATGTTTTACCAAAACAAAATAAAATCAACTATACACACACACACTGGAAAAGCGGGAATTCTAGCAAAATGTAACTGGTTTACACTTTGTCACCACATTTCTTAGGTGTACCTGCTCCCTAGCAGGGTGGAGTGGCTCTGAGGCTTGGGATTGCCGTTTCAAATCCCATAAATGCCTTAAGTGATTCCACTTCCTTGGGCCCTTGAGCAAGGCCCTTAACCTGCAATTGCTCCATTCTGGGTATGACATTAACTTTCATTCTGCCTTACAAGCAGGTTCTCCCACTTGCAGGGGAAACTTGGGGTTGATGGCAGGATTAGCACTCCTGCCACTGTAAAAAAAAAAAAAAAAAACCTCACACTGTTGCACTCCAGTCAAACTAGTGTGGTGCTGAGGTGTCGTCCTCCTCCTCCTCCACTCCCTAACACAAATAGCCGCCTCCTCCTCTAAACTCAGGATTATATACAGGAGCAAAATGTCTTAGTTTTTATGTGCCGAACCATTAGACTATGCAGGATGTAAGATATAATACTTTGAGATTTGAGTTTGTGGTGATTCCAGCATCTCAGAAGGAGCTGCTCTAGCTGTGGTTTTCATTCAAATAAACAAAAAAAATCCAATGAGTGGCAATGCATGGTATAAAACATATTGTTGGTTTTTGGAAGATGTCAGAGGAGAACAGCCAGACTTGTTCAAGTCAAGATAACGAGAACACCTGCCAAAACTGAAGATTGGAAAAATGTTGCCCAAGCATCAGTATAAGCTACAAAATTTCATGAAGTTTTAATGTGCATCCTTTTATTTTTACAACCTACATTTTTTATTCAAACTGATACTTGGAATAGATAATGTGCCATGTTACAAAGCACACATGGCAAGCATGTCGCAGGACAGTACCTTCCATTTACATCAGTGGACTGCACAGCCCCAAATCTCAATACAATACAGCACTTTTAGAATGAGGGGGAACAGAAGATCCAAGACACGAATATGTGGATGAACAATCTGTTGAAAGTGTGTGATATTTTCAAATCTGCATGGACAAAACACCCTAAGGAATGTTTCCAGAATCTTTTTAAACTCCTATCAGAGAGAATTTGGGCTATTCTCTGGGCAAAATGAGGGGTCATGTCCGATACTAGACAGGTATGCTTAAAATGGCCACCAAGTGAACACAAACAGGCAGATTTCTCCTTGAAACAACTTGGAAAAAACATTTTGAATTTTATTTATCAACTATATTACAGAATAAGAGACCCTGTAGTATAGTATATTTTTTTGCCACTGAATAAATAAATATATTTTTTAACTCAGCATGCCAATTATTCTGAAAGGATAAGTTTGGCATTTTTCAATTATGGTATATTTTTAAATGCTTCATAAAATTGTGTTCTAAAGTATAGCATTTTTTTCAAAATGTTTTAAAATATCTTGTCTGTTCTCACAGCTTAAATGGCGCTAAAGGGTATACGGGTCCATAAGTAAATGCAAAGGCCTTAAAACTTACTGAATAATCCCACTTTGAAGCAGCAAAAGTTTTGACTTAAGAAAACATGAGTTTTGTGTTTATGAAGAATCTTTGTGATAACACAGAGTGAGCAAGCGAGAGACAGAGTTGGAACTTTATTTGTCCCCTGGGGGAAATTTGGATTTTTACACAAGTTTGTTAAATAAATATATAGTTAGATATGTTAGTATATAAATACATAAATATATACACACCTGAAGTTTAATAAAGTGACTTAAAAAAAAAAAAAAAAAACTTCTAACTTGGCTGTCACAGCGAGGTATAATACAGGTGTGCTGCCGTTGGTATAAAGGACCCCAAGTAATGTTTCTTGACCAATGTCTGCTGAATAATTCATTGGATGAAAGTACTCAGTGTTAGTATACAGTATTAGAGAGATAAAAAATTATCTTAACACAGATTCTTGAAACTTTTTTCGTAAGGTAAGAAAATATTTCCTGTTTGCTTATCTGCTCACAGGTGGAGTTATGACAACCCAACAAGCCTCTAGGGCCAAGCTATATTCTGCTCCTAATCTTACTTTTGCAATTCTTTTTGTGCAGCGGTAATGTTATTCCATGACTGGTAAAAAAAGAAAGCTGTGCTAAAGTGGCCTGTGCGTTCACCCTGTGATAGACTGGCATCCCATCTAGCACTGTTTCTGCCTTGTGTGTAATGCTTGCTGGAATCGGCTACAGGTGCCCCACAAACCTGCCCTGGATAAGTAGGTTAGGAAGATGGAAGGATTACTATCATCATTATTGTGCCTATAGTGGAGAAAAATATATAGATCAGATAAACAGATTACACTTTTTCCTAGTGTTCATCCCATGTTGATGCAGGCTCTGCTTTTCAACACATCACTTGCTACTTGTTCCAATCCAGGGGATGTTTTTAGGGAAGCAATGGCTTCACGCACATCATCCCTCAGCTGTGTGGGCATGCATTTTTTTGGGTGCCCACTTGGCCACTTTCCCTAACACCTAAGGTGCAAGGTTGTCTTTGTCACCAACTGAGCACTGCTATGGATCAAATGGCCATACCATAGGAGGCATGCTATTCTGTTTGAATAGAAGGTAAAGGACAGAGATTAATAATATTGTTGCATGTCAAGGTGCAACAGTGGTAGTGCTGTTTTCTCGCAGTGAAAGAGACTGGGATTTGTGTGTGGAGTTTGTGTGCACTCCCCAGATGCTCAGATTTTCTCCCACAATCCAAACACATGCAAGTTAAGTAAACTGACATTGCTTAAGTGTCCCGTGTGTGCCCGTGATGTATTAGCAACTCATTTAGGTGTTATTTCTGTCGTGTGTGTGACGGTTTGCTGGGATAGGCTGCAGCAACGCCACAACCCAGCCCTGAATAAGTGGGTTAGGAAGATGGATGCCTAGCTGCTCAGCTCAACACTTGATCACATACAATGTGCCTACTCAATATTCTCAATCACTGATGCAGATGTGTGCATTATTAATCTAAAAGTAGTAAGCAGTCTTAACAACAAATAATCTTCCATATAGTGAAAGAATAAAAGCACTCATAAGTGTGCCCTTTTCAGTTGTATTTGTCTAGCTGTCTACAGAACAGAGACATCACTTCGTATCAACTTTCCATAATGTCAACAACAGATCCTTGGTGATGATTTCCGAAGGTGAAGCCACACCCCAGGGGCCAAGTTCTTCCTTCCTGTTCTGCAGACGGCAGCGAGGACACTGTCTGGGGCTGAAACGTTGCTGCGGAGGATGACAAAATGGCGGACTCTCATTACAGTTGTTTGCTTTTGATTTTTTACCTTCTTTAAGCAAAATGGATTCTGATATGTGAGTCAAGACAAGGATCAATACTCAAATATTTGTCTTAAATTGATAGATTTGGTATTTTTTAGTGCTTTTTCATTCACCTATGGACTGGTGTACCTTTAGCCTCAAATTAAGATGAAAGAACAGACAAGTTATTTTTTTTAAAGATGACAGAAAATGTTTCACTTTAGAGCACAGTTGTGTGGCAAATTAATATACTACAATTGTGAAGACTTTGATTTGAAAAATACCAAATATATCCTTTAAGCGTGCTTTGGATACGACTACTTTTTATATGTGTATACACAGTAGCGGCACCTTTCTGCCACATTTACACAATACTTAACAAGCATATTGTAGCAGTGCTACAACTTGATGGACTTCAGTTCCCAGCTGCCCCAAAGGGTATTGCCCTCGTTGGATGTCTGCAACAGGCAAAGGGGCAGCTAGTGAACAAGAAGAGCTGTTGTACTGGATTCAAGTTTTGCATTGTGACCGTCTGCATCAGCTTCATCGGAGGGAGCGCTCCCACACTTCTCAACACGAAATGCTTCAGAAATGGTAGGACAAACTTCCATATTCACCTCAACAGTTCACAGGATCTATCACCCTATCAGCTTAATTTGCATTTGTAAAATGGGACTGCTTCATGGACATTAGCATGGGTGTTTTGCAAAATGTGTTTATATTGTGTGTTGCATTTGTTATCACCGAAGGGGAAGGGGAGTGTTGTCTGATTATTTGTTATTTACATTTCATTTCCATTTAAAATACTGTATTATTCATTCATTCATTAATTTGATTTGTGTCTCTGTTTGTGAGTGAGTGTGAGTTGGGTCTTTTCCTGGAATCCTGACCAAAAAAATTAAAAATTTTCCATCCCATCAATGGTGTGAATCTGAGCAGCACCGGTCCGCTACAATATCCAGATTACTAAACGAGAATGGTAAAACCGGAAGGCACGGACCCAGGTACATGGCGATGGACGCAGGAGACATAGTGCGCAGGCGCCTACAGCGCGCGTCTCATAAACCGCGAGCGAAGTCTGATCCACCGCGAACGAAGGAGTCACGGCTCAACAAAAGAGCTCAACTAATGAAGGAGTTACAGCTCAAAAACGAAAGAGCTCAACTAACGGCACACAGAAAACAGGATTCTGCACTGCACCCCAAAGTCAAACGGAAGACACTACGGAGTCCACAAAGGTCCACAAAGATAGTACGGAAGGCGCGAGAAGGTACGAAAGGCGCAGGCGCCTACAACGCGCTTCTGAACTAAACGTCCACACTACACAGCATGATCCGGGTAATAAGAATAAACGAACTCTCCGTATTAAACATTCGGCATCCTCACACGTCCAAACCATATAGCATATGTGAATCACATTACAGTGATGCATTATTAACAGTACAACCACAGAAAACGCTCCGTATTAACAGTAAGTGCAATTATCCATATTACTAACGGTAGACAACGGATAACTAATGGAGTCACGGTCACGGCTCCAAAACGATCCAGCTCAACTAACGGAGCTACAAAAACGAGCCCGCATTGATAAAATCATTAAACATGGGCGCCTACAACGCGCGTCTGAAACCGCGGAAGCAAAACTGTCTCGGCTCCAAAACCAAACAGCTCGACTAACGGAGCTACAAACACGAGCCCGCATGGACAAATACAATGAACATAGACGCCTACAATGCGCATCTGAAACTGCGGAAGCAAAGCAGGCACGGGTTCAAAACGAAACACCACAACTGACGGAGATACGCAAACGAGCCCGCCTGGATAAAATCAATGAACGCAGGTGCCTACAACGCGCGTCTGAAATGCCGCAAGCAAAGCAGGCACGGCTCCATGATGGACATACAGAAACGAGCCCGCCTGAATACAATTAATGAACGCAGGTGCCTACAACGCGCCTCTCAAACAGCAGAGGCACTAGATAAATGGCAAAGAAAGGAACGACAAACAGCCGCTAAACAATTCCGCCAATTAGCTGACAACGCATTCTGTAATGAGTCCACTGTTAATGAACATTCATTACGATTCATGAATGTCATTTGCTGTCATTGTCATTTACTTAACTTCCCTGAAGAAACAACTGGCAATACAACTAATGAGTTTACACGTTGTTGTCAAAAGGGTCAGGTTAGACTGCCTCCTTTAGATGACTTTCTTGAATATCTACGGAAGCTTCTAACTAACAATGTACCCGAAAGTAAAAACTTTATGGACTGCATTGGATCCTATAATAGTTCATTTGCTTTTGCATCTACCGGGGTGAATATCAGGCCACCAGCTGGCAATGGCCCATACTGCTTTCGCGTATGTGGACAAATATTACATCGGATTGGAACAGTGCACCCTGAACCAAATCACGAACGCAAATATGCACAAATCTACGTGTTAGATCCAGATGTCGCAATCTATCAACGAATGACCCTTCCTGAAAACAAGCAATACACAGAGCTGATAATGAGAAACGTCGCTGAAGTCATAAACAGTCACCCATTAGCTAAGTCTACATAAGTACATACAGGATCAAATTCTAACAATACTGTTTTGATTCCTAGAGTTGACCTTACAAGTTCTGACCTGGAATTACCTTTTACACTTTAACGACGCCAGTTTCCCATTAAACCTGCATTTGCCATGACAATCAACAAATTCCAAGGTCAAACCTTGGACAGAGTTGGCATATACCTCTGAGCCTGTACTTGGACATGGACAACTTTATGTAGCCTTCGAAAGAGTTTGGCGTTCATCTGTCATTAGAGTTAAAGTTGTAGATACTCCATACCAAGGAAAACTCATTCAAGGACAACACACCATCTTTACTACAAATGTTGTGTATAAAGAAATATTCCAATAAATCTTTCTAATGTGCCATGCTATGGGTTCTTTACTTCCTTTGTTCGTCATCTACACCTTTACACTCCAATATATCTCATACATACATCAATGTATTTCGGGTTACCCAACACCACGGGTTGGCGAGCAAAGCGAGCAGGGGGCGGAGCCACCCAGTAATGTAAGGAAATAATTTCAAATAAGAAAATACATTACAAAAGGAAAAAAAAATTACATTTCAAGATAACAAACAACAAAGATTTTGGTTAACATATGTGGTACGCGGCTGGGGGTCAGACCCGGCTGGGACGCCTGAAGGGACTGGGTCATGGCTTATTTATCCTCCGGGCCACGAGGGGGCAGCCGCCCTGGAGTAGAAGAGGCCCACGGAAGGGAAGCAGGGAGGCTCAAGACCGCTGGGGCCTCTGGTCACCGCCAGGGGGTGCCCTGAGCCTCATGGAGCCCGGGATTTATTCACTTCCGCCACACCCATGGAGGACGATCCTTCCAGGGTCACCCGGAGTGCTTCTGGGTGCTCTCCTGATGCTTCCGCCACACCAGGACGTGACGTCAGGTAGAACACCTGGAGCTCATCCGGGTGAGGATAAAGGGAGCCGCCTCCCTCCTGTCAGTGAGCTGGAGTCGGGAGCAGGAGCAGGACGAAGCTCCTGGAGAGACAGTGCAGGTGGCCCAGGGACAAGGAGAGAGAAGGCCCAGGAGAAAGGTGACTGGGGCTAGAGACACTGTGTTGGTGTGCGGGACTGTGACTTGTGTTGTTGTGGAAGACAAAATAAAAGCATATCGTTGGTAAAGATGTGGTGTCTGACTGGTGGTGTCCGGGCAAATATCACACATAGTACCTTCATTAAACCCCCAAACGCCATTCCCAACAGCACTAACAAGTTTTAGTTAATTATTTGTTTGCACAAATGTCAGTATTTCTTTGTATATACCATCAAAAACAAAAATTTTAAATACATAAATATTAATTCCATTTTCTATTGTATCTCTTGCAATTGTATTGCAATTGAGATTTATAAAAATTTAGTAAGGTTAAAATTAAAACTGTAAACAGATTTTAAAACAGAATTTAAAAACATTAAAACTACTTACAAATGCATGAATTACTATAATTAGTTTTAAATAGCAAGAGCTGTTCCTCAAATCAAAACAACACTCATTCAGGAAACATTTTCTTTTTCAAATGACAGTTATCCCCTACCACCTTACTACAGTATCTCCAATAGTCACAGTGAGTCAGCAGATACACCCAGAAGCAGGTGGAGTTTAGAGCAAAGCCATTCACTGACAATGTTATGCTAAACTATAATGGAAATGGTGTGTCTGTGCTTAAACTCAAACAAATGGACACTTAAATGTAATATTTTAGCAATTAACAAATTAACATTAGTAACAAATACACTCCATAAATGAAATGGCATTTCTGGCACTGGTGGATACAGTCAGCTCAGATTTTCACGAATGTGTCTGAACCTGCTTGTAATCAAGTTCCAGAGCATACTGCATTTTTTGTTTTCAATTAATAGCACAACTCTACAAATTCTACATTTCCAACAAGTATTCTGAATAAGTTTAACAGAGATGTGAAAACTGACTGCATTTCCAATAGATTACAGACATACTGTAGATGACTGAAAATAGGAACACAGAAATATGACTTTCAATATGATCATACTAGTGGTTCCATTGAAACCTATTTTAATGGTGAACCAAAAGTACTTAATTGTTAGACATGGGTGAGATCATTATACGATATTTGGCAATTTACAGTAAAATGAACAGAATAAAGTGACTAGACAAATGCTGGAAAGTTGAGACTGCTTGACAGAATCCTGTAAATTAAACTGCAATTTCATAAACTCAGCTCCTATCTCAGCATATGGCACTGGACCTCGGATTGTTGTGTACTTTAGTCTCCATTTGCTACCAAAATGTTTTATTAATTTTGAAAGAATTATATTTAGCTTGCACAACACTGCAATATCAAGATTGAAATGTCTTTTCTCTTAACTGGCCTCAATTGAACGGTAGAGGTTTGCATAATCAAAGTATTTTTTGTTATTATTGAAAGATAACAAATACTATATAATAATTTATCTTTCCAGTACAGGATAACAGTTTTGGAAAGAAAGCCATCCTCTGTGTTCTGGGATTCTGTTGCATATGCAAGTGTTTTATTCGCATTATAGTGGGCTAAACTATGACTCTGATCATTCCTCATTTCATACTGTAAGTCATGTCATTATGCCTAGCCTAGCAAACATTACTTTCACATCTCTGTATCACATAACACTGAAGTAACATTCAGCTTACAGGGATGTCAGCAAGTCTTCCTCTTCAACAGAGCCTATAATGCTATGTTTCCTTTTCAAATGTTGTGCATCACCATTGACCACGAGGTCAGTTTTGCAACTCGCAACCATTTTTCTTGTGTTCAGAAGAAAGTGCTCCCAAACTCTGGCAGTGTTAGTTTCTACCATCATTTCTGTCAATTGCTTAATGTCTGCAATTTTTCAAACTTGTCCATAAATTAATAAAGTGGTGACAAAATTGTGCACCGCAATGTAGTCAGCCTAATGACGCAATTAGGGCTGCAATGATTAGTCAATGTAATCGACGACGTCGACTACAAAAAATCGTCAACGCATCATAAACAGAACCTTCAATAGAGGCTCCAATCACAAAGAACCACATTGGTTTTAGTAACTGCAATGCACTACATGAACGTCTGGGGGGCAGTATTGTTTGTTATTGTTTGTCAAGACTGCACACAGTCCTACCAACGAAGAAGAACGTCTGAGGAGAAGATGAATGTAGAGGAAAACAAACGTGGTTGCAATGGCGAGTCGCATAGAGGAGGGGGAAGGAGATGGAAAAAAAATCGAGACAGAAACATTCTAAAGTGTGGGAGCACTTCACTGAAAAAGAAAAAAAGTTGAATGCAGATTATGCAAAGCGGAGCTTTCTTTTCGTGGCAGCACCACCGCGATGCATGAGCATCTGAAACACAAGCATCCTGGAGCTGTAATGCCGTGGTCTCTTGAGAATTTAAGAATTTATGGTGACGTTGAACGAGACTGAGAAAATAAAAATGAAAAAAGCTAACTTTTACAAGTAACAAATTTACACCCGATCTGTTAGTTTTCAAATAATATTACATTAGTGTGATGATGTTTTCTGATTGGTACTATTCAGGTCATAAAATGATTTCTTCAAAATGTCACATATATTTGTCTTTCTTTCCAACCAACCCCCCATTCTTTCCTCTGCATGTCCTGGAGTCCTGTGCAGACTGGGGAAGGTCGGGGGGGAAAAAAAAAACAAAAAAAAAACGTGGTCACTGATTACAACCGCAAGAAGGTACGCGAATGAATAAGAATAATGTTGCATCCGTGGCACAATGTTTTCTGAAATGTACTATAAGGTCATAAAATGAATAATTCCAAATATCATATATACCTGTGTCTCTGTTTTGTCAGTGTGGCTTTGACATCATGAGCCATAAGGTGCATACTAATTCAGCGTAAGCAGGAACACTCAATAAAATTGAATAAAAAAAAAAATCAAGTGACAATAAGATACGAATAAGGCAGATTCACCAGTGTTTGTGTGTCAGCTTTTATCCATCCAGATCAGAGAATTTCCAGTTCGATTGTCTCAGAACACCACTCACTTCTACAGTTATTCCCAGTTTCAGATAAAAAGTAGCAGCGTCAGATCCCTGAGGGGGCAATAGTATGTATAGTGACTGAGAGAATAAAAGTGGAAAAAAAAGGGTAGCTTTTACAAGTACTATACATTTACAGTGGCTGTTACAAATCAAATGTATGTGTTTATTGTATAATATTAACAATAAGAGCAGCTCACTACTCAAAACAGTAAATATACGAGGCAGTCAGGATCGAACCGGGGGACTCTTGATTATAAGTCAGCAATTCCTACTGCTGCGCCACAGAAGCTATTGTATCATCTTTGAACCTTTTGTGAAAGTGTTTATTTGATCTTTGCACTTCAGGCTTTACACATTATATAGTTTATGTCTACATTTTGTCATTTATTACTAAAATATGAAAAACGTTTCTGTTATAACAATGTATTTTTTGGTTAAGTTAAATGCACTTTTTTTGTTTAAAGACTACATGCACTTTAGTTTGTATGTTTAATGCATTTCTTTTTTATTGTGGTGGTCACACTAATATAAAAACCATCTGATTATTTTCAAATTCATATGTTTCACATACAGAATCTATTAGGTTGCTCAGCTTAATAAAGTAATAATTTATTAAGGAAGTTGCAATTACAGTGTGCAAGTGAGGGCACATCTGTTATACAAGAATGCCTCCCAGGAATGCCGCTGCAAACATGCAACAAATTGTATAGTGCATGATATAGACAGTCATAACATTAAACTGTCATAAACATGAAAAGAAAATAATAAATTGCAAACATTTCTATAAACATTTGAAACATCAACACCACTACAAAATGTTGAAATTACACAGTTCTAATCAAAGGTTTGGACTCCTCTAACCAAGTTGCATATTTTGTTGATATCTGAACAAAAATAGTGTCATTTTTTGAAAATAATGTGCAGTTAAGATTTATTTGATGAACTAAAACAAAGAATAAATGATGTGCAAGCTATCAGGCTTAGCTCGTTATGTGTTAGTCTGGTTAAGAATTGTCACTTGGGGCTGTTAACTGATGACACTGCCAGTGCCTAATGAGGACTAAACAGGATCTGGAAGACTCAAGGGACAGACTTTTTGAACTAAAGACAGGACTCTTGACAAATGAATGACAGGTAGAGTCACATCTTCAAGTCAAAAAGTCACATGTGCATTGATAATACCAGAAGTAACTAACAATATTTTACCAAAACAAATACTGTTTTGTTTATTGACTGGCTAAAAGCCATATGGATTATGTTAATTGAAGATTTTTTTGTTTCTTTTTTTTAAATAGACGTTTTTACATCGTTCACCATTATACAGCAGTGCTCATTATTGGCTTCTGTTATGTGATAAATTCCATTCTGCACAAAAATATAAGATTACATTTTTATTGGCAAACACTTCAAATTGATGGGATTAAGTAAAACATTCAAAAATATCCGTTTTGAGTGGAGTATGGCATTAATATAATAATGTCTAACTGTATGTACTTGATGTCCTTAGATATTCAAAAGTATATTTTAGCACTGAAACACAATACACATTACAAACAGCAAATACTGTACATAATCCATTGAGTATATCAAACTCAAAAAGGTGCTTTCGTCATGGGCAGCAAAGTTTTATGAAAATATTCTCTCTCTTTTTAAGAGAACATAAGATTTTTACATACTGCCACTTGCCCACTGACAGGCCTTATTAAAACAAATGGTTATCATTAAAGAAAAAATCCCTGTTTCAGCTAAGAAGGGTATCTAAATAGAGGGTTTCGATTTTCATTCTACAGTTGTTTGTTTCCTTTGCTTAAATGTATTCAAAACACTCCCATGTTGGGCCTTTAACCTGCAATCCTTGAAATGAGAATTAAGCACACCAATATCTAAACTGAAATTACGACATAAAATTTCTTCCCTTTAAATTTTGCGACTGTACCTTACAACATGTTCACGTCACACTTTAATGGAGACACCTTTAAACTATTTGGGGTTACTTTCATGAAGGCGTGGATTTGTTAAAATGCCACCAGGTCTATCACGCACCTCCCTCCTCTGAATTGAATTCCCGTCATTATGCGAGTGCTCGCTCATTAGTGAGAAGGGTCTAACTGCTGCCTGCAATACCTATGACACAGGTCGGGTAATGCCCACATCGTCAGTCACAAAATGGCTTTTGAGTCAGATAACCCTCCCACAACCCTAATCTTAACCATAGCGTAACGGGGACCTAATGCTAAGCATTGTCTAATAGGATGGGCGTTTCGTGATGTTGGGGCAATACATGACCGACCTCATAGGTACTGTACTGCAGTCTGCAATTACACTGTTGTCATTTCTCCAAATACAATTTAGAATTTATCTCCCATACCCTCCAGGTACTGCCTCTACAAGGCATTTTGCAACGCGATACTATTAACTACTTTTAGAAGACCGCAAAGGTGCAAATGTAAATGGATTCGTACACATAACCAGTACCGGAATAATTTTTAAAGTGAAAAGCAACCAATAGCTCGGTGTCACAGACTTGAACCTGTAATTCAGCACCGCTTATTTGCTCAGGGGCTTTGGACAACATTATCCATACATCATCGAACCCGCTATATCCTAACTACAATTTTTTTTTTCAGTCATGCATACCACATAATAAATATTACTTTAACCAGCTATGTTACCAAGCCAGATTGCTCGTTTTGTTTTAAATTCGTAGCACATGTCTGCTCTGGACAGTGAGGCTCTGGTTAGCTCACGTAAAAAGATCTGCGATTGCTCCCCTGGCCGTGCTCTGCCTGATGGGTGTTTGCGTCTTCTCTAGTCTCTTTACTTCCACATGCGGGTTTCGTGACTGCTAAACTAACCTGTATACATTGTTGTAAGCAGCCCAACAACATTTAACCCATTAGAGTGCGCACTTACTCTCGCTTGGCCGGGCAAAACTCAACTGCTTTTTTTCCAAATGTATCTGTCTTGGTGTTAATGCTGAATTGGTAACAGGTCTTCACAAACTGTGTGAAGAAGTAGCTGGATGAAAGCGAGTAAGGAGCTAACTTCTGCTTCGTGGTGCGCCTTGCGGCGGACAGGCATCCACTCTCCGGGACTCTCGTCAAGTTCGAGGTGCTTACGCTGACCTTAAATTTCTTCTCAATCGCCTTACCTTCCCTGCTCTTTCTCAGCACACCTGCAACATCAACAGCCGAAAGTCCTTTCAAAAAGTCCTTGAACAAAACTCACCTACTGGAACAAACGGATTTTCTTTTGTCTTTCTTAAAAATTTTTCCTTGAAGCCTTCATCTAAAGTCCGACTATGAGGAGTAAAGCCTTCAATATTGGGCGTCTTAGATAAGTCAAACGGCACAGAGGCTGCACCGTTAGAGAAAGAATCCTCTTTCACTGAACTTGAAGTAGCAGCCATCTTTCAAAACTACGCAGGTAACAGCCGCAGTGCACTGTGGGGGAAAAAATGACGTGGATCACGTGACCCAAGGAACCCAATACGAGTGAGCATCCGTCGAGTCGTTTTTTTGTTGCCGTTGAGAAGCAGTAGTGACTTGGAGCTGCGGTGGGTAGTGATGGGCGGAGTGAAGCCTCATGAAGCATCAACACGTTTGAAGCAATTGTGTCGGAAATCGTATCGAAGCTTCGAAGCATTTGACACTCACCTCTCTAGGGACACCTCCTGGCCATTTGTATTAACAGCACATTTTAACAGTAAACTCTTAGAGCATTGTGGACGAATACCGAATCTCTATGAAGTTGTGATATACACCTTTGAAGTAAAAAATTATAATTGGCAATAATGTCAAGCATTGTAAATCGACATACGCTTAGCAAGTAATTATTCTGCAGTAATCGGATCAACGTTGACTAGTTACGTTAGGCGCCAGCACGGATTACCGTTGTTTAGAAGTAAATGTATGCGTAACGGTGGCTTGAACAATTACGCCAGTCGGACAGCGCCAGGTCTCGTGTTCAATAACAAACCTGGTCAGCATCTGTCTGGGGATTGCAGATTTCCGTTGCCTGGTGCGTTTGATTGATAGTTCCGATTATGCGGCAATGCTCCTTGAAAACCTGGTTGGTGTTAGACTTCTAATCGGGAATTTAATCTGCATAATGTACATTCATATTCTAATTCCAATGTAAAACCAGCATATATCAGTATTTGAATTAAACTCTTCAACCAAACTAGACTACACCTCGTGGAAATGAGATTGGTCCATCACTAACTGTCACTAAATTTTGCAATAACTATACTGATACGAACTGGCGCTACACATCCATATCATCACTTGCATTGGAAATGAGACGCTGAGCTTTTGACGCACAAATGTTTCAAAACGACACATTGAAGCTTGTTTAAAAGTGCACGTGAGATGATGAAGGGGAGGTAAAGCCAAATGTCACTGAGATATGTCGTGTGTTTACTTTTATCAGCACTGTCAATTACTTCACCCCATGTTAGCCTTGTTAATGACGACGCTGTAGACTCTTCATCGATTGATACAGACGCCGACATGAAGATCTACTAATGCACTGGAAACAAAGAGCAGGCAGCTATCCATATTTATAGTAATTTAAAAAAAAATCTGTCTTTGCCAGAAACATTTATTCTTGTTTACCGTAAGAGCAGCCCATACTAATCATTTATCTCGAAGCATGCGCAAATAAGACTTGATACACGTATATCACCTAACGTTCAAAGTACAAGACCTGCAGTTTACATATTGTAACATAATATAGCTAATACAACTAATGAAACTACGTTAGCTAGATCTACCATTTCATCATACACATGAAACAAGACACATATTTTCATTAGATACATCTTTATCACACTGCTGCTTCACAGTAAGGAGACCCGGGTTAATTTCCCGGCTCCTCCCTGCGTGGTGTTTGCATGTTTTCCTCGTGTTTGCATGGGTTTCCTTCGGGTGCTCCGGTTTCTTCCCACAGTCCAAAGACATGCAGGTTAGGTGCATTGGAGATCCTAACATGTCCCTAGTGTGTGCTTGGTGTATGTGTGTGTCCTGCGGTGGGCTGGCATGCTGCCGGGGATTTGTTCCTGCCTTGCGCTCTGTGCTGGCTGGGATTGGCTCCAGCAGACCCCCGTGACCCTGTGTTTAGATATAGCAGGTTGGACAATGACTGACTGACTGACAGACATATTGAACATTAATGCAGTAATTATAGCAGTAATAATGAACCTGAGGAAGAAAAGGAATATTTATGAGAAGGGACAGAAACAGTGATATCGTAGCAAACAGTATAAAAACAACATATAACACAGTAAATAGAACATATAGAATATCAAACAAGATATTACACTTCACCAGCAACCACCCGGTATCTCATAAACGGAGCTGTGTTAAAACTCTATTCAGAAGAGTCCACACCCACTGTAATACGAAGGAAACAAAAATGAATGAGAGACGCTATCTCTTCCATCTTTTCACTTCAAACGGATACTCAAAAACATTCATTAATCGGAGCTTACACAGAAGACGCCAAAAAACTCAGCAAACAATTGAACTGAATCAGAACCCCCACCCCACCTGGCACTCACTCCCTTATCACCACAATGTGCCAGAAGGTACAGCGGGCATCCTGGCCAAGTCAGGCGTCAGAATAGCACACAAACCCACGAACAATCTGCGCACGGTCCTCTTTAATGTTAAAAACAAGAAATCGATAGCAGAAACACGAAACGCAGTTTATAGTATTCCACGCAGTTCTTGCTCAGCAGTATACATAGGAAAAACTTCAAAAAGAATCGCAACACGTATAGAGGAACATCGCAACGCCGTCAGAAGAAAGGACTCACTTTCATTGATCTACACGCATACTAAATCAACAGGACATTCATTTAACTGGGACAAGTCAAATTTAAGGCTAGTACTAAAAGTGGCAGAGAGCTGGCCGAATCTTGGCTATCAAATGAGAACGCCATCAACAGACACTTGGACGTAAATCCAGCATATGTAAACTTAAGGAGAACATGTTCATAATAAATAAACTGTATACCCAATACCCCCCCCCCCCCCAATCACACTGATTTAGCCACCCCCCATCCACATAATGTTTTGCTATATATTGCGTTTGATTCTTGCAAGTCTAAGCATTATCCTCTGATGAAGACCCCTGGCAGGGGTTGAAAGCTCAGGAATAAAAACTACTTTATGATACATGATACATTTTTTCTCCCTTTGTGGATCTCCAGCTGCAAATATACAGTAATCCCTCACCTATTGCGGGGGTTACGTTCCAGAGCCCCCCGCGATAAGTGAAAATCCGTGAAGTAGCGACCTATATTTATTTTATTATTTATACATATTTTAAGGCTTTATAAACCCTTCCCACACTCTTATAAACCCTTCTCACTCTCTTGTTAACCTTTCCCACACTCTTATAAACACTTCCTATGCTCTTAAACACTTTCTACATTCTTAAACACCTCAGACCAACACTGCACGCAGCGATCAGACGTCAATGTGTCTGCACTCGCTTTGTGAAGGGGGGCAGATGAACTCACGCTGAGCAGAAATGGACTTTGTGCTGCTTCTGCCAAAATGCCTGCTTGTCGCTCTGCGCGTTCGGAAGGAGGAGGAGTGTGTGTGGGGTGGGGGGGGGGGGGGAACGCACGTTCGCTCAAACCCCCCTCCCCGGAGGCGCAGTTCCCATTGTCAAGGGGGTGGGGAGCTGAATGAACGCTAAGGAGAAGTGGACTTTGTGCTGGCTTTGTGCTGCTTGTCGCTCTGCGTGTCAATAATTTAAAAGCCTGTACATCACCAATTTTCCTGTCTCACTGTCTTGTCTTGCGTGAAGTTAAAATGTTTTATAATAGTGAGATGTTACTCATATCCTTAGCCCGACATCCACATATCATATGTGTTAACAAAGTGTGTTTTATAAGTTTACATGTGTTTAAAGCATGTGGAATGGGTATTTTTAAGGCTTAAACTATAAAAATGTTTATTTATATGGTCTTTCTATATCGCGGATTTTATATATATATGTTGATTTCTATATTCAGTGAATACACGCATAACACTGTTCACTATAGAAGTGAGGCAGTGCAACACAGAGACTGGAATATTTATGAGAACAGCCAGAGTATTATGGTGAAGGAAGTGTTTTGAACCATATTAGTACAGCTGTTCTTATGCATTCTAATAGTCAGCATTTTAATATGCAAAATTTGTCATTTTATATTTTGACACTAAGTAATCTACTGCACAATAATTTCAGTTGTGTTGATGATCCAGAAAGATTTGTTTCACCAATCACAACTCTGTTGAAATTTTGTAACCTGGTGGTGGAATATGCAGTGTAATGTAATTAATATAACTTCCTAACTCTCGGGTCGAAGCAGTAAGCTGACATGAGGAGTGGAAATGTCCCGCCCCCATGCATTGCGGTTCGATACACTGAGCAGACATGCGTAGTACTGAGATTGCATCCTGATGGGGTGCTGAAGCCTCAGACATGCTGACTACTGAGATCGTGACGCGACTCCGAAGCCTCTGCCATGCGCACTAGGTTAACTGAGGCTTCGAAGCGTCGAGCAGATTTGAAACCTCAGACATGCGCACTGGGGTAACTGAGGCTTCGAAGCGTCGAGCAGATTTGAAGCCTCAGACATGCGCACTGGGGTAACTGAGGCTTCGAAGCGTCGAGCAGATTTGAAGCCTCAGACATGCGCACTGGGGTAACTGAGGCTTCGAAGCGTCGAGCAGATTTGAAGCCTCAGACATGCGCACTGGGGGTACGGAGGCTTCGAAGCGTCGAGCAGATTTGAAGCCTCAGACATGCGCACTGGGGTAACTGAGGCTTCGAAGCGTCGAGCAGATTTGAAGCCTCAGACATGCGTAGTACTACTGAGATTGCGTCATGACGGGCTTCAAACGGGGATTTGAAGCCTCAGACATGCGTAGTACTGAGCTCATGACGGAGCTCTGAAGCTTCAGACATGCGTAGTACTGAGCTCATGACGGAGCTCTGAAGCCTCAGACATGCGTAGTACTGAGCTCATGACGGAGCTCTGAAGCTTCAGACATGCGTAGTACTGAGATTGGATCATGATAGGGCTTCGAAGTCTGGAGCAGACATGGTCACTGGTTACTGAATCTTTGTGAAGCCTCAGCACACTCAAAGGCATTGACCTCTATATTCTGAGAGTCTATCTGACACTTAACTCTCTAGTTATATTTTGTAATTCGTATTGACATTACACACTTCACTTAATATAGTTAAACTACAATTCAGGTAGTTGCTGAGAAGTAATTATTGTTCTTGTGGATTGCTGTGATTTCCTTTGTCTGATACATAGTGTCAAAGATATATTGTCATATATCAACTTTATATATATAAAAAGATTAGGTAAATCGTGCAACCTTTTTATGGAACACTTAATTTTGTTCAAAACCGTACGTCATATAGTATACATCTATAAATATAATTTTTTTGTCTTCATTAGGAGAATACAACAATGATACTCTCGTGTCAATTAAACCAATTTAACGTGCATATGTCAAGCAACATATTTCCACATCCGCCGCAGTAAGAACAGTAGTAGTAGTTCAGTTGTGCGAAGCTCGTTGATTATCCTGATTAGGTGGCTCAATGGTATCGCAACTGTCTCTCGGTAAAAACACCAGCGGTTCGCGTCGTCAATCCTCCACTTGATAAAGGTTTTTTTCAATTCCTCCATTTAACAATATTTTCAGCTTGGACGGATAGCGAGCGAATCGAGCTGTCGAGGGAAGATTGGGCCGCCATAGACGGGCAGGGGGCACACGTCCCTAATTATATTGTGTATGTAAAGAGTTTCACTGTAAAACGTAATAAGCTTCATATTTGTGTGTTTGGAGACCCTGGTGTCGTACTGAATTTGTATTGTAGAAAAACAAACTACTGTGCAGCATGCCTAAATGTGTCTTTTCGTTTCTGATCGCTATACGGCACTACCAATTTAAGACAATTCGCTATAAACAGTTTCAGCCAATCAGCGCCTTCTAAACATGCAGAATGACAGTGTGAACCTTTACTGTAGCGGCGCAGCATCTTCGTTTCAGTCAGTCATTGTCCTGTTAGACTATTTACTGTTAAGTGCTGCTTGAGGTAGCGTTTATAGTACAACAGGTAGCCTACGTAGTTCTTAAATTGATATTGAAATGCACACACAAGTCTCCTAAATTATTTATTGAAATGCCTACATTTACAGTGTCCATTTTAGGAAGTCGTAGTTTTTACTTGTTCCCGTTATTAGGGATTACAATTTCTCAGTGTCATATATTATTCGTTACTACTCGCGAGTCCCGCATCATTGAGATTCTGATTTATATTCGGTATAAGCAATTTTTTTAAAAGGAGCGTTAATTGAACTGACTATAGCAGACTTGTCATCTTCTTAAAATGACTTTATTGATTTGATGTTGACAATCATAAGGTCAAAAACCAAGGAGGCGATGAGTTTGCACGGACTGTGCTGTTTCTTTTTTTTTTGTGACATCGCATCAGTAGAGAGTGCATGATGTTAACAATGCATTCTGTCCTAAATGGCAGCGCATACGCTTTTTTATATTTCCTAAAGGCCAATGTGTCTCAGTTTGCTCATTAATATATTTTGACAGTGTATTTTAGTGAGAATGATTATAAACATATTACCCACGTTCATTTCCCATGTAGATATGTAACATTTGGTGAGAATAAATAAAAAGTAACAACACATATAATAGTTATGTTGCATTGTTTATGATTAAGAAAATTCATAGTTTATCTGAAATGTTCTACTTATACAGTCGATTTATTTCACTTCTGAAGGTGTACATTGTCGGTATTCTCCATTGCAATTGCCCCAGAGTGTAAGGTGTGCCAGTGCAACTGAAGGGTGGCAGACGAGCTTACGTAATGGGTGACAAGGCACATCCTCACCCTGATGCCGAGGCTCTTGTCATGAATATTCCCATCTTGTGCTTTTTCTCGTTCCTGCCAGTTTACTATTATTATTGGACACGTATGTAGAGGGAATGTGTGTCTTATTTTATGTCTATGAAAGGAAGGACGGTAAAGCCTTGAATGAAACTGAGTGTTGATGCTTTGGGTGACACGACAGGTGAGGAGCAGGGAACGTTAAATGTGACAGTGACTGCGGGGGATTGTGGGACTGGAAGATGGTTTAAGAATACAGAAACGACAAAAGCTTAGTCTTTCAATATTTTTATTTACATCAATGACTTACTCCGTTGTGCTGCAGTTCGGAAGATTACTTATTTACCCCCCGGCGCAGCCTTTGATAAGATGCATTCAGAAGGAAAGGATGTTACTGACAAAGTCAGGTGCTTTTTTGAAAGTTTGGCTCCAGATGTGCTTATCCAGCTGCTCCTTCTTGTCAGTACTTGAGTGATCTTTATGTTCACCTCTGGATGAATTCGCAAAGTTTCTTTACAACGTTTTTGTCTCATTAACGCAGAACTCCCGAAACTTTCCTAAAATTGCAGAAGACAGTTGTGATTAGTTATGCAGCACACGCTTTTACACACATTGCTTTTTGGAAATCAGTAATACAAATCAGCTACAGATCTGGGAATCACTGAATAGTAAAAACGTTTAATGAGAGTGTCTTGCGCATATACTGGTGTAATGACCACGTCGGCTTTAGTGAAGCGTTTCTTAGCCTCTCTGATATGATCGACATGGCGTAGAGTAGATTCTGGATTGTTATAATACGTGCTACCTTACGCAAAATATGCTCATTAATTTGTTACAGATTCTAGGTGGACACGATTCCACACCAAGGAAAAAGGTGCCCCATGTAAATCGTTCATAATGTCTCCAAAATATATTTGTTAACTTTCAGACAAGTACTACTTAACTGTTTTATACAAAATCCTTATTTCAACATATGCGAGCCTAAATTAGGATTTGATCTCGGGTTAGCGAACCTTATCGTTGTAGCAAGAACAACTGCTTTTACGCTTTGAGCCAAAGCGCTTTAACAGACTAGTGAATGACCAAATCGACTGCTGACTGCGCAGATATCAATGACGTCATTACGCAAGCGTGACTCAAAATCACGTGACGGGCGCATTTGAAGCAAGCCTCGAAGCGGCGCTTCGATCTCCAGTGCTTCGAAAGCTCGACACAGTGTCGAAACCTGAGTATCGAGCGGCCCATCACTAGCGGTGGGTACTTTGAGAAGAATCTACACTCTGCTGGGTGATTACAAAACTCACAAATTCAGTGTTATCCAGAATGTAAGGCAAAGATGCCAATTCTTTGTGTATAGAACAGCTGCTTAGGGAAGCAATAGAGAAATTAAACAAAGAAATCAAAGAAACAGTTCAATTGCAGATAGAAAATAATGACTTTAAGTGCAATGGACTGACTTGTACGGATATAAGCCGGACTTACAAATTGATATCAAGGTATACAAAATGTGGCACTGAGCAAAACAGTAGACGTAAACAGTGGGAAATACATAGCCATTGAAGCACAACTATTATAGTGGTAGCCTATTCAGTGGAAATTTCAAATGCCAGTAACTGATAAAAAGAAACACAAGGATAGGAATAAGAGGATTTCATAAAATGAATTGTTGAGAGGTGGTTCAAGTGACAGCATAAGATCAAGGCAGTGGTGTGGCATATAAAGTTTTATGAGTCAGAGCCTTGGATATCAAGGAAGGGAACTATTAAATGGCATTTCAAGTGTGGGCATGAGATTGAATGAAAGGAAAACATCAGATGAATGAAATACTGCAAACAGTAAAGAACAGGTGATTTGCAAGAGGAATGATTCCTTGTCAATACAGTTGGAACGAGGCAGAAAACTGGATCAGATGCATTCTGTGTAGAGATCCTCTTTTTAAAAATATTACAGAAGCCATAGTAGTTGGTGGGTTGGGGAAGGAAAAAGAGAATGAGATTCATAGGACTGGATTAAATCATACCAAAGGGAGGATATACAGACATCTAAAGATGGGGTATACTGGGGCATGCAGAAGAGCAATGAGCTAAAAAAGAAAAAAGCAGATAAGGACTTCTTATTGTGTTTGTCCAAATGTATTCTATTATGAAAAGTAGAACAATGTGTCTCTGTAATCAACATTGAAGAAAAGTACATTTACAATATCTGCTTAGCAGATGCTTTTATCCAAAGCAACTTATGAAACATGTTAACATCAGTCTGGGGGAGTTTAGGAACAAGTGTTACAGGAGAAGGTACAAAATTGATCACCACAGCTAATAACACAGCTAACAGTTATATCAGGTACACAGAAATTCGCCACATAACAGAGTCTTCAAACGCTTCTTAAACACATTGAGGGAATAGGCATTTCATATGGAAGTGGGTAGCTTGTTCCATTAGCTGGGAGCTACAGTACTTGAGATATGTTACCATGCGGAAGTGGTATCACAATATGCTGCAGACCTGAGTAGTGGAGAAGAGCATAAGAGGTCTCACAAGTGTCTCCATGTGTATATATATATATATATATATATATATATATATATATATATATATATAGGTGCTGACTCACTAACTACACTGTAGGCAAGCATACTAGATTTTAACTTAATACATGCCACTGTATGAAGCCATGTTGTGAGAGTAGTGTGGAGTGAATTGATATAGTTTTAGTTGTTTAATCCTTTTTAGTGGTTGTGGCACATTCTTGTTGGTTGTTATATCTGTGGCTGGTAGGAAAGCGATTGTGTCAGCATGGCCATTACCTATTAATGATTGCGACCTAACAGCAGCACAGCAATCAGAGGGCACCAGCTGGTGGTGATTTTGGAGAATGAAAGGGCGTAGGGTTTGTGCAATAGAGAAAGGAAACGGTACAGAAAAAAGGAAAGAAACAAAACAGAAAGCAATCACCAATTTTGGATAGTTAAACACGAAGGATGAATCGGGCAGTATCCATATTGCTGATGAGTTTCTAGAGAGCAGATCGGAGTGCTGGAGGAGCTCCGAAAGGTGGTTGTTGTGCTCTCATTGACTGACAGACTGAAAGGTGGAGCTGACAAAAGGGTGACAGAGGCCATGGGAGTAAGTGGAAGGATGGGGTCCCGACACAGAGGCATTCAGGAGTGGGAATGGTGCCTCAGGAGCTGTGGTTACTGAAAGAGATGGCAGGTCCAGATCCCCCAGTGCCAGCTGAGTACTCCCATGGTTCCTAATGAAGATGTAAAAAGAGGTAGAAGGAACATACATGGATTTTACCCCTCGCCTTTTGAATTTTAACTTATTTGGAATATTTATTTATTACACACCCTGGAACATTTTGTTGTTTTTGTAATGGCACTATTTTATGGATTTTTTTTCTTTATTTATTGAATGACTTTTTAATTGCACTGTTTTACACATCTGTTTGTAGTGCTTTTTGATTTCTCCATGTTTTAAATAAACTGTTATTACTTTTGACAAGTAAATCTTTCAATGCTCTGGGAAGTGGGCAGTGCCAAGGCTGAATCACAAGACAATGTAGTGACCTGAAAAGTAGAGGACCTGCCCAAATGTAGGACTCAAGGCCCCCAAGAACAGTTCCAGTGATGTCAGGGTCAGAGATGGTGGCAAAGAGGATCTCGTGGTTGACAGTGATGAAGGTACAGGAGAGATCTAGCAGGATGAGGACAGATGACATGTGGGTAGCTGTAGCCAGCCATAACATGTGGACAATGTTAAGTAGAGCTGTCTCGGTGGAATGGCCGTCTTGAAGTATGACTGATATGAATTAAGTAGTATGTTCTGCAGAAGAATTTAAGAGAGTTGGTTAAAGAAGCCAGAAAAATTTTCTAAATCATAAGACAGTCAACTTGTGACTATTCATTCAAGTAATCTGCAAATTTCAGACATTTGGGCTATTGTTTCACACAACAATGGGTCGGCTATGTGTTTTTTATTTAAAGAGTAATAAAAGCCTATTTTCAATATCTACAGTAAACAAATAACACTTATATTATACTGAAAGGATAAGGTACTAATAGAACTTTAGTCTAATGTTATGTCAAAATGTTTCACAATGAAGTTTGTCTTTGCCAACAATTGAGTTCTTAAAAAATCAATCACTGATTATCTATCAAAGTCTACTGAAGACTATATACAATTTCATTACTAGACTTTTAAAAAGTACCTTGAGTAGGAAGTATCTTTTTATGTTGTTTGGTATTATCAAACTCTGTCAGGGCTGGAGTGTTCCGTCATCTGAGTGAGCCATTGACTCTCCTACAAGCGTTTATTCTTCTCATGTCTCACCATACTCTTAATAACCCCATGGAATAAAGCCCTCCAGTGTTTTAGTCTAAGTGCTTCAATAGGCAGGCTGACCTGAAAACCACAGTTCTAGCTTTCATTTCTGACTTGCGCTATGTTATTCTATCAGGCTACATTTTCCATTTTGCACTTTTGTTTGGAGAAATGCATGTCTGTCAACATTAGTCAACACTGAAATGCTTCAGTCCATTTCATGTGTTAAGTACTTCTTCTTGTTCATGACAGATTCCCACAAAATGCTATGTTAACCTCCATAGTAGTATTGCAATATAGAGAGTAACATGCAAGACATTGCCACTTTCCAGCGCCATGATAAACAAGAAACATTAACATACACAATTTCATTTTATTTAGTAGAAAACATAAATCAGTAACACTGCACCTGAGGTAATGTGTGCAGTTCTAGTCCCATCCATCCATCCATTTTCCAACCCGCTGAATCCGAACACAGGGTCACGGGGGTCTGCTGGAGCCAATCCTTGTCTCCACTTAAAAAAAACTGTGGCACCAGAAGCTGTGTGCTGCTGAGATAATCGACATGAGCTACACTGAGAGGCTAAGGCAAATAAAACTCTTTAGGCTTGAAAGGACTGAGGAGTCTCAGGACCTGATGTACTGTAGGTGTTCAGAAATATCAAAGGCTGAATCCAGTGGAATTCTTTTATTTAAGCAGTAAATCAAATACTTGAAGGAAGTGTATTTGAGACAGATCTTACTGGGCATTATATCTGAAGCAGACACCTTGTATTTGATTTCAAATGTCTGATTTGATGTAGAGAGAATTTGACTGTTAGCTGTCTCAGCTCTTTCGGTCTATTGTGATGTTCTGCTCATGTCCTCTATTAACTTTCCTAGCCTCTCTATGACTAGCCCCCCAACCCATGACCTCCACATTACACTTTTGTCATTTTTGTATTGTACTTCATGCTTAGACCATTGGCTCCATCAGTGTTTGCAGCCCTTCCTCACTTATATGTATGCTACGACTTTATCATCTGGAGTTTTTCTGTCCTTCTTTAGCTCTCCACTTCATTAAAATCACACATTGCCCAATTTACATCAGTTTTAAGTCTATCAAGCAACCTTTGTTCTCTCAATCATCCGTCATTTTCTAACTCACTTATTCCTGAATAGGGTCACCAGAGGAGATGGAGTCAATCTCAGCTAGCATAGGGCGCAAGTTAGGAATAAATACTGGACAGTTCATCACACACACACACACACACACTATAACCAATTTTGGATCGCCAAACCACCTAACCTGCATGTCTTTAGACTGTAGGGGGGAAAACAAAGCACCCACACAGACATGGGGAGAACCTGGGACACAAACCCCAGTCTCCTTACTGCGACTACCACTGCACCACAGTGCCACCCACCTATGTTCAGTATAGATGTAAATCAAGTGCAGATCCATATATTTGATAAATTCTACAACTGAAGCAAAGGGAAGTTACGTGACTTGTTTAGGGTAACATGGCAGGTGAGCACTCTGAATATGCTACTGACCAATGTGTTAAGGTTCATAAAGTCTTTTACCTTGAGGACAGAATTCCTGTTTGTGTTTGTTACTCCTCACATCAAGTCTTCCTTGCTGTTAAATCTGAGACAATACAAACAGAAGTCCATGGCCAGCAAGGGGCAAAAACGGCACTAGCACCGCATTGTCAGCACACAAGTGAATTGGTTAGGGCTGCTGCTTCGTAGATCCATGGGCACAAGTCAGATTCCTGATGTGGTCACATTCTGGGAGGTCTGCATGTTCTTCTCATGTCTGTATGAGGTGTCCGTTGTTTTCTTTGACATTCCAAATATCTGCTTCACAGTCTTAATTCTTTTGACTCTCACCACACATCCTAAATAATAAAAGTGAATTCAGGCATGCTGCACTCACAACGCGTCTATGAATATTCTCTATGAGAGCTTCTTAAATTGGGTTTACAGGATAGGGCTGCCTTTTCCTTTAAACTCTGAAACCTATCATTTAACCAAGACTCACCTTAAAGTTCTTAAAGGTCTGTGTTTTATATTAAAAATATTTTACTAATTTAATTATTTTTTATATGCAAGGTTTGATAAAAAATATGTATCCTTTTAAACACGGAATATAAATATGAGTAAGAAATAGAAAGGGAAGTACAAGTAGTGCATCACAGATGACATCACTCTTCAAAAGCAGTGCCTTTTTACACTGTCATTAATAAATTATTTCAACACATGTGATAAAAACCAAGGCAACTAAAATATCCATCACAATCGAGTCACCAGCACATCACCAGTTTCTCTTCCTGCTTCATGTGATAAAAGCAACTCACCATCCTTGTAAACTATAACAGCTTCTGACAAGGCATCCAGACGAAGAGGCCCCAGTGCTTGGTCTGCAAAGGAAAAGGAACGCGATTAGGTGAGTAACCTGGGAATGCCAGAGAACCTTCAGCTCTTACTGGAATGCTGTAAAGCATAGCTGTGAAGTTTAAGTCACAATTAGTGACATTTATAGGTGCTGAAAGTTGTGTCAAGCTACTGGACAGTCCTGAAATCCCTGGCTGCTTTGCTGAAGTAATGGCACAGTTCTGTCTTTGCATTCAGGAATAAATTAGAAACGTAGGTACTGAATGAAAGGGGAAAGGAATTATCCAAGCATCACTCTCTGGATAACTCGGGATTAAACAAACATACTGAGAATTTAGAGTGAGCTGATATGTTTTAGAATTTAAAGTGAATTGATGTGTTCGGATTCAGCGGGTTGGAAAATGGATGGATGGGTGATATGTATTCCATATTTACTGTAGAGTGAACAAACGTACTGAGAATTTAAAGAAAAAATATATGTATTCAGATGTTAGAGTGAACTGATTATGTATTCAGTAGTTAGAGTGAATAAACATATATTCCGAATTTAGTTACAAATATGTATTCACTATCTGGAGTAACCAATCTGTATTGAGTATTTATAGTAAGTGACAAGGAGACAACCTCACGGCTACATAATCAGCAGATCACAATGATTCTGTACTTCTCTTGATCAGCAGATCTCCAGATCTGTAAACCATAGTCGGAAGCAGCCACCATTTTTACCTTGCGGCTCAAACGAAAATTTTAAATCTTCGGGTATTTCTTTAAAAAATGCAAGGTTTAAGAATTTGAGCTTCAATGACCCACAGACAACCAAGGACTAACAAACGTCAAGCACAGCACTTGATGTCATTTTAACATCACTTGAATTGTAATCCGCCGTCTGTGAAGTCTACTGAGCCACCACGAACACATTTGGGGTACAACTACGTGATGTTGTAAACTGGCTTTAAAAAAAACAGGTATTTAGTACTAACACATGTAATTGCATTCTGTTTTCGCTTTTATTGTTTAAAATGACACACTATTCCAAAAAATATTTAGTAAACAAAAATTGACTCTGTAATTAAGTAACTGCAAATTTTTTAAATGCTCCACCCATGAAATCAGCTCATCAGGTTCCAAAACGCACCTGAAGTACGCGCTACTTCCATTTACTAACTTGTTTTACTTTGCTTTCACGGTTTATTTGCCTCCAGCAGCCGGACGAGTCAGTTGGTGTGCCGGGCGTTTACGGGACTTTCACTGCTTTTCGTTCACTTCGCCGTCAGCTGCAGCTGATGTATGATTTTAAAAAAAAATCCAAAAATGTACTTGCAGAAGTTACCGATCTCCAGGTAAACTGGAAAAGGTAATCTCACGAAAATCGCACAGAATGTTTCTCGGTTTTATTAAATTTGCACGAAGAACAAATGAGTGTACAGTATAACGATTACAATGCGCACGCACATACAGGAGCATGCGCTGATAGTGCTGTTGCACCCCCTGATCCCTTCGCTGAGTTTTCCCCCATTACGTAGTTGTCGTCTCAGTCTGTCATTACAACAGTTTAAGATTAATGCCAAACAACATGATTGTAGGTTATTTAGAGGGGGAAGTAAAGCTCCTTGTTTCGGCGGTTCCCGACACCTCCCTGTGGTTTTCTGCTTTGTCGATGGGTGACGCATCTAAAGAGTGTCGACAGGAGAACAGAGGAGAGGGGCTTCCAAGAATAAAAGACCGGTTGTAACATTGACAGATGGCTATACAAGAGCACCACCCTCCCTTTGATTTAGGCGTGTTTTTTATCACTTTTTATATAATACCGATCGGATAAGCGAGAGAGGCTGCGCGTTGTTTCTCTGATATTGGGGGAGAGGCAGGGCATCATCAAGGTACAACGAAGATAATGTGAATGTCCTTTAAGAAAGGACGGTATGCTATTGGACAACAGACCACTCACAACTTGGCAAGGTCAGCATTTGTGACGGATATGCGCCCTTTCCATGCTCAAAAACGTATCTCTGCAGCCCAGAGTCTCCACCCTGGATCTCCAGATAGGTGGAATTGACTCCAGTGGGCAGTCCGAGTAGGTGGGGTTGACTTCAAAGGGCACCAATAGAGTCTAGCTAGCTGCAGACATCTGGAGGTTCGCCCACTGTTGGACTAAAACAATCCCACGTACTGTTGAGTAAGTTAACTCCACCTACTTGGAATTCCAGGGTGGAGGGTCCGGGCTGCAGAGATTCCAGAGTTTGCAGGCTGGGCTTCTGGCCCACACTTGCTAAAACATGGATACATGTAACTATTTTCCATGCCACACCACACTGAGAATGGCTGAAGCAGGAGAGGCTTTTGAATTTAATAATCTGAAACTGTGCGGCATCTCCCAAAAGAGGAGGGACAGAAAAGCTTTGTAAGACCATATAAAAATGCCAAGCACCATTTTAAGTTCTTCCTAAACAGGACCACAATAATACTAATTGATAATGGTGGGCTGAATGGTCTTCTCTCATTTGTCAAATTTCTTAAGTTCACATGTCCTATTATAAAAATTATAGTAATACCTGTAATGTTACACTCCAGGGTGCAAGAGAAGGACTCGTGGACTTCGCACTCAGTGCAACGTTGGTGTTAACTGCCCTTTCAAAGGACCATTTGTGTCTTCTGGGCTGGACCTGCTACCTCCTTTCTTGGCTGCTTCTCATCACCATTCAGGTCTCCTGTGGCACCACACACTTGTAGTGGCTTTCTCTCTGTGCCCAGATGTATGCCCTGCTTGTCTGGATTCAGAGGCAGCCACTTTGCCACACTTTGCTCCAGCTCCATGAGCCAACCCAAGGGCAGGGTCCAAACCCAAGGCTTGCTGGCAGCACTGTACCCAGGCCAATGGAGTCTTGCAGCAGGGAGATATGTCTGAAGTGCTTCTTGACGTACTGTATCTTCTCCCTCCATCCCCTTCACACTCTCAGGAGCTGCTTTTGTGGGGGACATTTTTAAAAATAAAGGTGCCAGTGTGGAACCAATTTTGGTTCCCAAGACTCATCCACATGGAGGGTCCAGAAAGAACATTAATTTATTTAAATGTGTAACAGGCTCGATACAGTAAATAACCACAAATGGATGTTAACAGATTTGTGAAATACCAATGGGTCCTGATTTTAAAAGGAGTGTTGGTGCATATAATAACACAGGCTAAATCCAGGTTTTCTCCATCTGTTAGTGTCCTTCTAGGTAGCCTACCAAACATGAGATTTCATTTTCTCCCTACATATTAGGGAGTTTTTTCAAAGCACAAAGAACCAACTTCACATGCAAAGAACCCTTCCCAAAATGAAAAGATGCTTTATCAAGTAATAGTTCTACAAGGAACCACAGAACCCAGTAAAAAATACAGAAAATGTCATTGAAGAACTTTTAATTTTAAGAGTGTAACTCCATCCTGGGAATGTGTCCCTCTCAGGTCTGGACCAGGGACGTTACAATAGTAATACAATAATGACGATGTCTTGAAAAAATACCCTGTAAAGGCATTTTTACTTTTCAAATGAAAGTATTCAGATTGCTTTAGTAAAGTGAAGCAACTATCCATTCCAAAATCGAACTTAAACAAGTCCACTGCCTGTAAAGTGTTAGGAAAAACTTCTCATAAAAGGAGACCATGAAGAACATGGATGGTGAGGGCACATAGCCACAAGCACTTCGCAGGAGACACTTCTCCATTCCCGAAATCTGTTGGCCTGGGTGTGTGGCTGCTAGTGATTCTTGGGAAGGATTGCGGCTTCTCTGTCACAGATGGTGTTGCCTCTGACCCCCAGTGAGCTGTGTGTGAATGTGCAGGTGGTGATCCAGGCAGATTAGAGACATGGAGGGAGCCGTGGATGATCAGAGCAGTGGCAGACACACTGGAGGGCAGCCAGCAAAGGAGATGGCGGCTTCATATGCAGAATAATCAATGACCATTTTAAGACCTACCTACCTGCTGTCAACGTCAGAGTGCATTTGTCCACCTCTTAACCCCCATGGTTGTTGCAATATACAGAAGGAATCCCATTGTAAAGAAATTCATGGCACCATAGAAATATTTCATTATAATGAATATGAGGAAAATACATATACTGTTGTTGACCAGGGTCGCTGGCAATTTACCATCTCTAGTGGCAGCAGTGCAACTACTTGGCTACTCATTCGCCGTTCCTTATTCAATTCCAGCCAGCTAATTCTGACACTTTTGTGTTAACTTTGTCAAGCTTCAGTTCAGTTTTGCCTGACATAACGCGGTTACCTGGGTCAAAAGAACTAGCAAAGTTGGCACACTCCTATATCTAATGAATGGGATTACCTGTGAGGTTTAAAGGGCACTGTAAAGGGTTAAAAAGTGTTGGCCCACCCCAATTGTCACACTTTTGTAAAACGACAGGAGTCTTTGTTAAGTGTCAGTCGAGTTTTGCTCGGCCTAATGTGGGTACTTGGGTCAAAAAGACTGGCAAAACTGGCACACTCCTATATCTAATGAATGGGATGCACTGGGATGTAGGCAGTGTGGTGCAGTGGTTAAAACTTTGGACCTCAAACCTGGAGGTTGGGGGTTCAAATCCCACCACTGACAGTCTGTGACCCTTAGTAAGTCACTTCACCTTCCTGTGCTCCAATTGGAACAAGAAATGTAAAATATAACCAGTTGTATCTCAGATGTTGTAAGTTGCTTTTATAAAGGTGTAAATGTGATGTTTAAAGGGCTGTAAAAAGTTAAAAAGCGTAAGCGTTGGAGCACCCCAACTGTCACGTATTTGTAAAGCGCAGTAGTCATGGATTTTCTTGCATTAAAACGTTGAACATTCAGCAGTAGATATCTGCATGACTCAATAAATATTTTAACTACTAAAGCTCAACTGAAGCTTGACAAAGTTTGTACAGAAGTATCAGAGTTGGCTGGCTGGAACTGAATAATGAGAGGTGAATGAGTAGCCAGCCGGTTAAGGAGCAGAGCAGCCTAGTAGTGGACACGCAATGCCAGCTCCGTAGCTGCTTTACTGTGTCTGGTAAACGGTAAACCAACGGCAAAGTAATTGGTTGTCCTCCGCAGGACCAGGCTTACTGCGCATTGTGCTTGTCGTACGATGTTTAGAACATTTAGCATTCAACCTGGGCTCACCTTTCTGTCTCTCGTGCAACTAAGTCCGTGATCTAAGCTTGACAATACTAAAAAATCGGGAGTGGTCTCCCCTAGACTTTCTCGTATACTCAGATATGGGGATGGTTATTTGAGGAGTAAACCGCAAGACAATGATTATATTTTTATATCATGTGTATATTGGGAAAAGGATGTTATCAATAGAGCTGCCAGGGAAGAGGAAAAGAGGAAGGCCTAAGAGGAGGTTTATGGATGTGGTGAGAGAGGACATGCAGGTGATGAGTGTGACAGAACAAGATGGAGAGGACAGAAAGATAAGGAAGAAGATGATCCGCTGTGGCAACCCCTAACGGGAGCAGCCGAAAGAAGAAGAAGAAGATGTACATTAAAGCAGTGTTTCCCAACCTCGGTCCTGTGGCTGCAGGTTTTTGTTCCAATCAGCTTCTGTTTTTAATTGGACTCCTGGGATAATTAAGTGATGTGTTATTTCCCAAGTTCTGTGTTTTGGGAACAATATAGTAATTAGAAAACTAAATTTGGTTAAAAAATACACACACACACACACACATATATATATATATATATATATATATATATATATATATATATATATATATATGTGTGTGTGTAATAAAATATATATGTCGCATACGCTTTGCATTATTTGACAGTAAAACCATTTCAACCATATATATATATATATATATATATATATATATATATATATATATATATATATATATATATATAAATGTACCAAGCAGTTATATGGGAATAATGCATTTTTTTCTTTTTAACAATATTTTCATCTTGCTTTTCATTCTACTTTTCTAGGTGTTCTAATTGTTTAATTAATCCATTATTTACTAATTAGTGGGTCTGATGCTAAAGTAGTTTGATTATTCCCTGTTGTTTGCCTGGGTGTCTGCTCTGCTCATTTTTTATTGTCATTAATAAGATACAACGAAGCGGAAAAACTGCAAAGGGCAAAGTAGAAAGAAATCAACAAAAGTGAGTTAAGCATTTAAATCTGTAGCAAAAGCAGTAATATTTCTAAATGTCTTATAAATGTAAAAATCACGCTGCTGTGCTTTTCTGAATGTAGAATAAAAGAAAAATAATACCAGCTAATTAAATGAGATCAGTGTTATCAGGTGTTGTCACTGATTAGGAATCCGGTTGGAACAAAAACCTGCAGCCACAGTGGGGCCCCAGGACCGAGGTTGGAAAACACTGCTTTAAAGAACATTTAACAACAAATCAAATCAAACTAATTGTGCTGCTACAGCAGCCCGTGTTAATATTGTTATTCAACTGTTTGGTACATTCCTACCTCCACCCCCATTTAAGTAATACATTTGGTATGTCCCTACCTCCCCTTTTGCTATTGGCGCTGCTTTTGTCTTTACTTTAGTTCCCACCATATTGTATTTAGGTTAAGGAAATTATCGTCCTTTTACCTTCAAGTTATCAATGGTTTTACGTCCTAATACTTGTATTACTTCTGACAAGAAATCTACATTAAAGTATATAGATTCTCAGCCTTAACTTCTTGGTGAGTAAACTATCTGTCCAAGTTCACTACAATCAGTGGGGCGACGCACACTGCGTACAGATTGGGTCTTGGGAGAGAAGCCTTGCTAATACGGCGTTCGGGGACAGAATACTAATAATATATTGAATAATTATTATAAAAGTAAAGTTGAAAAAATCGAATTCTAAAGCTGCATGAATAAAAGGCAAAGTACCACTTCTGATTAACGGAAATAGATTAATCAAAATCTCGACATCGAAACTTTGGACGATTACAATACTGTCCCTATACTTCGAATATGAAAAAGTAAAAACAGCGCTTCTTAAACTACTAAAAACATTTCATCTGAAAATAAGACGTTAGATGTAACTTTTCTTTATAGCAATACATGTATGAATACAGAACAAAAATGAGACATTAGATGTAAATTCAAACACGTTTCTAATTTATTTTCGTTCAGGTCCCAAAGCCCAATCTTCTGTTTTTTTCGATCCTTCAAAATTGTTGACCGTATTGAAGGCGCGATTCCAATGCTTTCGCCATGTCATTTTTCTTCATTGCAGTATCAGCTTTTTTTTCCAGGATTGTTCATTTTTCTTTCAGCGTCAACTGTCACTGTTTCTCATCTTTTTTGTTTATCGCAAAGAAAATTTTGAGAAGCACAATAAAAGTCGAACAATACGTTTTCCGCACACGAGCTACCCACCTACCTACTGGGGGCGCACTGATTCCGAATTTGGATACATTGGATGATATCACGCCTACACTCTCACCGAGATTGCCTGACACCAGAAATTTCACAAGAGTCTGTAACTTTCTTTTAGACCATCAAGAAGGTGACAGCATGTTGCAGGTTCCCGGAGCCGCGGCGAAAATGTACTGTAGGTGTGGTATTAAGTATTTTTTGCATCGCATTATTATCTTCCGTGTCCATTTTTTGTTGAAACAGATGTTTGTTATACTGAAATTTACATTTCGTTCAAACGAAATCCATTTAGAATGATGTTGCATCAACGTTTGTCCGGGCCAACAAAAAGCATTGGTTATTTTGAAAAATGTGTTATTTCGGTATACACAGTAACGGGACTTGGCCAGGATAAACTTACAGAATCCATTCATTTTTCTTTTTCAGTATTCACATATGCAATGAAGTCATGGCACTAACAGGTGCAAGACAGGCATCTCCTGGGCAGGACGAGGGCACACAAACACTCACACTGGACCACCCTAGAGGCATCCATACACCAGAGGACACAAGTTCCCTGTAAGCAGAGCCAGTTCAAAGATTTTTGCTGCACTAGGCGATGTTGTAAATGGCGGTATCCGTCAATAAGGGCGCGCACATAAAGGCGACCTTCAAAAGGGCGACCTCAATTGAGTGGCGAATAAAGTCGCGCGCAAATAAAGGCGAGCTTCAAAAGGGCGACCTCAATTGAGCGGCGAATAACTGCGCGTGCAAATAAAGGAGGGATTCAAAAGGGTGACGTCAATTGGGCGCAGCGAATAAAGGCAAACGCAACAAAATTACAGAAAATTTATTAGATAAAGGCAATGATTGAACGTATAAAAAGGTGAAAGCAAGAATATTAAAACATCCAATTAATTAAAGCATGAACTTCTAACGAACTACTTCTAACGAACGATTTCTAAATCTCTCTATATTTCGTTGTTTTCAAAATTACAGAAAATTCGATTAAGGCAATGACTGAACATATTTCGTTGTTTTCAAAATTATAGAAAATTAGATTAAGGCAATGACTGAATGTATAAAAAGGTGAAAGCAAGTTACACTTGAAGCTGTAGATTATGTGCAATGCCATGTAGATATTCGAGATGCGGTCTATTAGCATAATCAAGGACAATTAATTTAATTCGCTCCGAAGGTCATCCTTTTGAAGTGCTCCTTTATTTGCGCGCGCATTTATTCGGCGCTCAATTGAGGTCGCCCTTTTGAAGATCGCTTTTATTTATGTGCGCTTTTATTCTCCGCGCCCAATTGAGGTCGACCTTTTGAAGGTCGCCTTTTTGTGCGCGCCCTTATTGAATAGAACCGTAAATGGCACCCTGTCACCCTCTTTGCCAGACCTGCACATTGAGATCTGGAGACAGGACTGGGGACAGTGAAATATTTAGGACTCACAATTTGAGAATGTCGAGTTATAACAATGTCTGTTTACAAGACTGTCTCCAAAAAATACGCTTTTGAGGGGGTCCCATTTCAGAACATAAGGAGGAATCAGGCTGTATTCGTAGTTAATAGTTATCTACGGCTTTTAACACGTATCTAAAGGAAATTTAAAAACAAAGGCTTAACCTGTTTACCTGTTGCTAAAACTGTGGTTTTGTTTCTATAGTTATATGCAGTGCCAGCCACTTCAGGTCTCTGCCGCTCTCCTTGTGAAGAGGGGGGCTGAACGCGCACCCCAAGGAGACGCTGTCACTCCTCCAGATCCCCCTCTTAAATGGTGATGCAATGGGAAACAAATACAGTTTTTTTTTTTTTTACCTCCTCTTTGCTCGATCAGCTCCTGGCTTGCTGCTGCTGCTGTGCCGTGTGATCTCCATCTCGTGCGGCGCTTCGAGTATTTAAAAGCCTGTACTGCAGCTGTCCTTTTGTCTCACTGCCTTGCCTCCCTTCTCCCCCAGACATCCTCTGCTCCTGTTGGGGGTCCCGCTCCCGAGGCGTGCCCCTATGAAGAGGAAGATTTTCTGTTCTTTTAATTGAGAGTTGGAACTGTCCCCTCCAACTACATATGGAGCTCGATTCACTCCTGATGTTTGTCTGAAGTGTTTGAATAAAGTTTCTGTCTCTAAAATGTCCTGTGTATCTGTGCAACTCTGTGACCCAAGCTCAACAGCATATGTGGATTTCACTTTCATCAATCAACAAATCTTTTAATTCTTTTCCCAGATGGCAATGCGAATTAGACGATCTACAAGTCTCCGACTTAAAGTTTAAATACAAACAATATATTCGTTCTCTTTTCGCTGTTTGGTTATTTCACCGAATAATAATGTCCGGTTGTTTGCGCTAATGCGATCTTTACTATCATTTTTTTGAGACTTTTGAACTTTCATACTTCCATTATCTCCAACTTGCTCTGCATGTGTATGGTGCCAACATTTTTGAATTCTTTACAACGTTCTACTTTGTCATCTACTGTTTGTCTTTTATTTCTGGCCCCGGGCGTGGTTAAATCTCTTGGCACAAAGTCTCGTCTCGCGGGACGTGAAAGTGTCTCTCTGAGAAAGTCATCTCTCATCTCAAGATTTTTTTTATTATAATAGAGAGATATTTAACCCCCAGGTAAAAGTGTGCCTTTTGATAGGTGACTTTCTTTCTTTCTTTTTCTTTCTTTCTTTTAACTAAGACTGTAACATATACATGTTGTTTAAATTAATAAAATAAATTGAAAGCTTAGTATAATGACAACATTCAGTGAAATGACTATCTTTAAATAGGAATCTTTACCCTCAATTCTTATTTACTGTATGTATGCAAATATGTATATGTATATATATATATATATATATATATATATATATATGTACGTGGGACATTCAAAAAGTTTCTGCACTTTTGTATTTTTGTTGGAAATGGTGAAGGCCAGGAGGAGTAGTAATTGGGCATTAAAAAGTTGGTACGACGCTGGGAAAATTGCATCGCAAACGAAGGTGACTATGTAGAAAAGCAATGTCATTTGTTTTTGAAACCCATAATAAATAGAGTTAAAAAAATGTGCTGAAACTTTTTGAACGTCCCTCGTATAGGTGTAAATATTTATATATGCAAATGATGCAGTCTACCTACCTATCCAAACAAAAACAACAAATAAACAAGCACACAGCTGCTGTAGTAGCGAGCCCAGGGCGAATCTCACAAATGGGGGTGAGCACCAGAGGATGATATCTGCTAAGTTTTAACACAAGTTTTAATATATGGCCATTTGGGAGATGATCATAGTGTGGGTTAAATCAGCTTTTAGCAATTCCCTCACGAGCTACAGTCCAGGTGCCGTAATTTTATTTCGCCATGTCTGTCTCTTCTTGGCTACAGTTTGATAATGATTATTACTGGCATCATCATCGTTGTTGTTCCTGTTATTGCTGGACTGTGTGGATCATCAGACGTTAACACCGAAGTATATGAAAGTAATACAAAACGATATAATCAGACATTTGCTTTGAGTCCGAGCGTTCGTTAGGTCTGTATTGTTTTAAAAATGTCGCGTTGCCCAGGGCTGTTTCTGGGCAACAGAATGTGCTGTCCATAGTGCAGGCGCTGCTGCGGCGCACGATATTAACATTTCTTTGTGTTCCGGTCTGGTCCTGTCATCTATATTACTAAACGACAGTTTAATTTATGCACGGCGGACGCACCGAAGTGTATGCGCACTGCGCCGCAGAGCCCCAGAGTCAAACCCAGCAGCTTCCCAGAGTCAGTAGGTGCCACCCAAACAACACAAGCTGTAAACTAAACTTGCTCTAATTCACTGCGCCAGCAGTCGATGTCAGCAGAGGCAAAGGAGTCACGGCTCCAAATGGAAAGAGCTCAACGATTTGTAATACAAAACCGAGCCAGTAGTTCCCAGAGTCAGTAGGTGGCGCCCAAACACCACGACCTGTCAACTACACCTGCTCTAATCCACTGTGCCAGCAGTCAGTGTGTGTAAGTTGGAGTATGCTTCCTAACAGTAAACGACTTCTACCTAACGACACGGCCACAGAAATACAAAGACGAGACCGCATGGATAAAAACAATACACGGAGGCTCCTACGACGCGCTTCAGACACGCCAGAAGCAAAGACGTCACGGCTCCACAATGAAAGAGCTCAACTAACGGAAATATAAAACGAGCCCGTAAGGATAAACACAATGAACGAGCGCGCCCACAACACGCTTCTGACACAGCAGAGGCAACAGAGTCACGGCTCCAAATGGAAGGAGCTCAGTGATTAGTAATACAAACACGAACCCGTATGGCTACGACCAGTAAACGATCCCGTATGGATAAAAACAATGAACGAAGGCGCCCACACAAAGAAACTCCTTTAGTACAAATATGTTTATTTCATTAAATGAAAACTTTACCATGGTTACGACCTGTGAACTAAACCTGAGGTAAAGCGTGCATGCCAGGTTGTACAGCCACCCGAACTCGACCGCCCACACCACCGCACCGGATCCGCCGCCATGGTCACTTCAGCACGCGAATCCGCCGCTGTCAGCAAACAACTTCTCGCTGACGACACAGCCATAGAAAAACAAAAAAGAGACTGCATGGATAAAAACAATACACGAAGGCGCCTACAACACGCTTCTGAAACACCAGAACCAGATGAGTCACAAATACAGAAAGAAACCGCTTTAGTACAAAAATGTTTATTTAATTAAATGAACTTTCCCAGGACGCACCCACCCTTCATGATATTTCATCTCTCCAATTATCGGAGGGAACAGAAAGTGATTGCCATTCTTGGATTTGCAATTCTTTCAAGAATCGCGGGCTTGCTGGTTTCTAAAGAGAATGAAGATACAGTAGGTCTCGCTACATGGGGCTGACCACTAGAGGGCGCCCTAGGCGCTTGACTAGACCGCTTATGCTCAGAAATGGCCCTGCCTGGACAACACCCACTCATCTACAATTGTTTTCCATCTTGCAATTTCATTTTTTCAGGATTTCTCTTCTGATCAGTTATGTAACACAGGCTGTGACTTTCAGATGTAATTTATTGCTCTGCCATTTTTTTCAGATGCTTCTTCACTGCCCGCCGTCAGACGAGCAACTCAATTGCATTCTGGTTTGCTTTGAGTTGACCATTTTAGTTAAGACCTCTGTGAAAGGCATTAAATAAAATAAAGGCTGATAAATCAGTGAATACTTGAAGGTGCCAGGACTTCATGGCTCACCTCAATGTGGCCCTCGTCCGTTTTTACAATGCCTGTTATAGCAAAGTCTGCAGAGTTTGTGGCCTGTATTTTATTGTTTATATATCATCGGGATTCTAACAATTCTATATAAAGAATTTCACAGACGCATCATATGATATTTATTTTCTCCTCTTTTTCTTCCAACCTTGTGTAACGGTCACACAAGAGATTTTAAAAGCTGCCAACTACATACTTTGCAGATTACTGTTACTAAAATCGCACCTGCAATGTCCGCTTCTTCTTAGAATGCAGAAAAGAAAAAAAAATACATCAAGAAAGTAGACAAGACTGTATCTATTATTAGAATTCTTGGAAAGTTTCACTTCTGCATTTGTTGAACTATATGACATCTTGGTGGTTTGTTCTTTTCATAGAAGCTCATAATAATGGGAAGGAATGGAGGAAGGTGTAAGGAGGAAGTGTAAGAGATAACCATTTACAGCGTATTTTAACTTTATACATTTTTTTGTATAATGGTGACTCATAGAAATTCCACAAAGTCAAGATGAAGTAGCTGTCATGGGTCAAACTGTATGTGTGACAGAGCCACAGCTTATCTCAGGAACATTAGGTACAGGTCATGACCAACTCAGGCCTGGATGCCAGTCCATCACTGGGCACACTCACGCATACCTGAGCAACAACAATATAAAGTCCCAAGTTAATCTAACAAGCACATGTAGACGTGTGAGAGGAAAGTCAAAGAAACCTTCCATAAAGTTCAGGTAGACCTTCTGAGAGTCATACATGATGCCAGGAGGTGGCATTAACCACTGTGCCACATCCAATTTATTGACTGCCCACTTGGAAAGCTGAATCTTGTGCCAGGTGACTCCTCCACCTTACTGTACATTGTGCCACTCAGTCCAAATCACGCAAACACAGTCGGGCAGCGTGGTGGTGTGTTTGGTAACACCGCATTCTCAGGGTTTCCAGCTCCAGGTTCAGTTCTTGGCATTGCTCTGTCCGTGTAGATCTTGCACGATCTCCTTGTGTTCCTTTCTCAGAAGATGGTTGAGCGAAGAAGCAGTGTCTGCTAGCTGAGGTATAAAGTTATGGAGCCAATCCACCAGCCTCAGGAGACATTGCAAAGCCTTAACCTCAGTGAACGGCGGGTAGACATCAATGGCAGCGATTTCCTCCAGATCCACCCTCGCTGGCTCAGTCAGAGATGGCATTTATTGGGGTTGAGCATCAAGTGGCCTTGTCTTAGTTGGGCAAAGTTGTTTTTCAGGTCCTGGAGGTGTTGTGGTAATGGATGGAGAGCTGACGATGATGTTGTCTGTTTAGAAAGAGCGGGTTTTCCTTGTTAAGCCCCTCACCTCTTGCGCCATTAAGTATTACTGTATGGACGGCATTACTTCAAAATGAAACAAGCCTTTGGATTTGGGAGTGATGACCGCTGTCTTTGCCAGCATTCAGATTGCAGATCTAATGTACAAAATACCACTGCTCCCAGTGTGGGTCACCCCTTAGGCGACATGTGCCATCTCCAGGGGGTGCTGATTTAGCAGGTCAATTTGTCTGTGTCTCGGGTGGCATGTGCTGCGCTCTACATGCTCCTTGTGTGTTTAAGAACATGCACATGTTTGTACTGCTAGACTGGCAGATCCAGTTCTCTTTAACACTTTCCTGTCATCCCTGTTGTCCACTGCTAGTTGCGCACACACACACACCATCATCCTTGTGCTTACTGCAAGAGGAGATAGAAGGTGGCTGGTGGGCAGCATTTGTGGCAGCAGGAGATCTCAAGGTGGGCTGACAAAGAATGAACAAAAAAAAAAGAAGCAATTTGTTGTGCTCTAATAGTGATGGCATTATAGGTGTAGATGCCACATGGGCTGGACTGGCAATGCAGGCAGAAGAGGAGATGGTTCCTTACAGGAGGCTCCTAGAAGGCAGACAGGCATCCCGACCAGGGAATAGAGAGGAACGAGACCCAGAAGGGATGGCCAGAACAGAGGGACGGACAGCCCACCGGAAGTGCAAGAGGTCGCTGGGGGCTTTCTATTCTCTCCAGACACTAGATGGCAGTAGCACACCATGAAGGCGCCCATTCGGGTACCAGCAGGGAATGCTGGGAGATGTAGTCCAGAAATGCAACCCTGCTGGAGACCATGGGTGCCGTGAGGGGGTGTTGTATGGAGATGTGTTCCCCAATTTAAGGGACTCCTGTGTGACCAGGAATTACTTTCATTGGGTAATCACCCTGGCACCGGAAGTACTCCTGGGTCCGTAATAAAAGGAGAGGTATTGTGGAGAGAGGAAACGTGTGTGTTAGTGCTGGTGCGACTTTGTGAAGGAATTGTTTAATAAACCTTCCATCATTTGATGGGTGTTATGACTAGCTATGGTATCCATCTAAGAAATCAACGTAGACCTCAGTCTTAGCATTTGCATCGCATCATCTATTAGAATGTATTTTGTAATGCTTGTGGTAGTAAAATGCATTGCATTTATCTTTTCAGCAGGCGGCACATCACAAACATTTGTAGTAATAAAGTCTAAGGGAATGAAAATGCAATGCGTATGTCTCTGCTGTATGTCATTTGGTATTGGCTTTGTTAAAGCAGTTTTAATGTGTGTGATATGTCATCTGTTGGAATAACAACTGTGATGCATTTTATTACTGTAAATGTTTGTGATACGCCATCTGTTGGAATGGCAAATCAGTATGTCTATTTTATGGGATTCATAAAAGCAGTGCTAATGTTTGCAATAAACCATCAGTTGAAATGACAAATGCAATGCATATGGCTCTGTTGTATGCCATTTAGCATGGTATTTGTAAAAGCAGTGTTATTGTTTGTGATGTGCCATCTGTTGGAATGACAAATGCACTTCATTTTATTACTACAAATATTTGTGAAATGCAATCAGTTGGAATGAGAAATGCAATGCATATGTCTCTGTTATTTGCCACTTCATATGGGATTCATTAAAGCAGTTTCAATGTGTGTGATGCATCATCTGTTGGAATGACAAATGTGATGCATTGTATTACTATAAATGTTTGTGATGAGCCATCTGTTGGAATTGAAAATCTGTATGTCTCTCTTATGGGATTCATAAAAGCAGTGCTAATGTTTGCAATAAACCATCAGTTGAAATGATAAATGTAATGCATATGTCTCTGTTATTTGTCATTTGGTATGGGATTCGTAAAAGTAGTTTTAATGTTTGTGTTGCGCTATTTTTTGAAATGACATGCACTGCATTTTATTACTACAAATGTTTGTGATATGCCATCTTTTAGAAATAACATTGACAAGGTAAATAGATGGACACTCAGACACATTTTGATTATTTGTTATTATTATTTCTCTATCGTTACCTTGCATGCACTTTGCACGGTTAGTTTGCCATTACTTTGGTCTGCTGTAGATGATGAAGGTGTCTGTGTTTTTACATCCATTGTTTGTTCATTTATTTTAGCAGGGTGGTGTTGTTTTGGAGGGAGGGTGCCAGGGCTGAACTTTGCCGAGGGCTGCACATGGACTTCGACTGGCTCTGACTGTTCCCCCCTAGTGACACAAAGGCATGGAGTATGTGTCATGGTGGGCTTTGGCATTCAAACCCCTAGTCTCCCCAGAACTGCTATGACCCATTTTGTTCTGTGAATTAACACCAAGGGGTGAGGCCTAAGCAGAGGTGAAGAGCTCCAGGATGTTGTTCTTAAAGGGTACGTGCGGTCCTTTTCAAGTTGAAGTTATTTCTCTCTTTTTATACCACATCTTAAAGCCTCGCAGATTTGGTTGTGGACTGTGAACTGGCCTGTTGTGAACACAGGAGAGGGCATTCCCCATAATGGCCTGTCCCATCCAGGGTTGCTCCTTGACTGGTACCTTAGGACACCCAAATTGGCTTTACATTTACATTTTTTTTGCTTAGCTGATGCTTTTATCCAAAGCAACTTTCAAAGGAGGTCAACATAATCAAGTAACAACAGTCTAGGAACTGTTTTGTACAAGAATAGCAGGGCAGGTTACAAAAGCTGGTCACCACAAGCTGGCATAACAAAAAAAAAAAGATCAATTAACGATAATGACAGAAATCCATAAAGCAGAAACACTCATTGAGTAATTGGGTTTTCAATGGCTTTGGTACCCTTCTACATAACATTTACAACCATCTGCGATCCATAAAGGCAGCACGCCCGTAGCTAGGGCAGCTAGACGTGACATTTTCAGTCTTGACTTTCCATTCACATAACAAAGTTCTTGTCAAGAGAGCGCAGACCTTGACTGAAGTGGGCCTGTGTTAGGGCCGAGCGCTTCACACATCGCACTTCCTGCTCACAGGTCTCTCTTTGGCCGAGCACCAGCGCCAGTGTCACTCGTCACATGTAAATGGGGGCCAAGGTGCCACCTGAGGAGCGGCACAGCACTGTGCTCATTTCATCTCTAGAAGGAGATGATCCTTTTTTTCACGTTATTCATGTTTTGCTACAAAACTGCCAATTTGTCCAGATTTGACATTGTAAAATAACACAGTGTCTGTCACTCGCTTCATTCACTCAGATTATGTGGGCAGCCCATCGCAGAGCCCAGTGATGTACACAGAAACGCTCATGCTGGGCCTAGGCCACCATCTTGGGGGGGGGGATCACGGGTTGCGGTGTCACTGATTCAGCAAGCTAATTTTGCTTTGTTGAAAGCGGTGTGTGCTGAGCTCTAGATAGATAGATAGATAGATAGATAGATAGATAGATAGATAGATAGATAGATAGATAGATAGATAGATAGATAGATAATAATAATAATTCATTACATTTATATAGCGCTGATAGATAGATAGATAGATAGATAGATACTTTATTAATCCCAAAGGGAAATTCACATTCTCCAGCAGCAGCATACTGATACAATAAATAATATTAAATTAAAGAAAGATAATAATGCAGGTGAAAAACAGACAATAACTTTGTATAATGTTAAATGTTAACGTTTACCACCCCGGGTGGAATTGAAGAGTCTATACTCTACACTCTCCTTGAATCTTTAAGACCACAAGATGCATGAAAAAGTATTTTTATTTCTTTTGCAAAGAAATGTTCATACTGTGAGACTGGCAGAATTAACCAAATAAGTACAACTGTGTTATATGGGAAGAAAACAGGAGACCGGACATGAAGATAGCAAATTTATCAGTTATAAACAGACCCCCGGAAGAACTGCGCCATAACTTCTGGTGTGTAATGACTACACCACAGACATTTTAGCACAGAAAATGAAACCACATATCTGGTTCTGTGGGTTTGTAGATTGCAATGTCACAATGAGGCGCACAACTTGCAACTTGTTTGTCCTCCTGAGTGGACTGCCCTCTCACAGAAGGCCACCACTTTGTGGAACGTCCTGAGTGCGTCACCATTTTAATTCTACACTGGTGCAGTGGTGGCACTGCTTGTCAAGTTATTTAAGTTTACTGCATTAATGTCTGCCCAAACTTGAAAAAGGCCTTTAGCATAGAACAACTCTTTCGTTATTTGATGTTGTTTAGTAACAAACAGGTTGCAAGAGCAATAGTAACAACAGGAACAGGACTGAATTAGGAGTAGGTCGATAACCTTAAATAAACTCATATTTTCATTCATCCATCCATTTTCCAACCCGCTGAATCCGAACACAGGGTCACGGGGGTCTGCTGGAGCCAGTCCCAGCCAACACAGGGCACAAAGCAGGAATCAATCCTGGGCAGGGTGCCAACCCACCGCAGGACACACACACAAACACACCCACACACTAGGGCCAATTTAGAATCGCCATTCCACCTAACCTGCATGTCTTTGGACTGTGGGAGGAAACCGGAGCGCCCGGAGGAAACCCACGCAGACACGGGGAGAACATGCAAACTCCACGCAGGGAGGACCCGGGAAGCGAACCCAGGTCCCCAGGTCTCCCAACTGTGAGGCAGCAGCGCTACCCACTGCTCCACCGTGCCACCCATTTTCATTCATGCTATAACAATTTTGTATATACATACACTCCTTCATTATTTCAAACATGTGCTATTTACTAAAAATAAACACGCTTGCGCGATATCACGCATTAGCTGAACTTACTTATTCTTTTACCTAAACATCAGCCGTCACTACGTAAGTCAGAAACGTTTCACATTAAAAAAAGGGAATTTTTTAACATACCAGTGACGTCTCCAAAATCAACTAACACATTAAGCTTTCTAATTTTTTCTTTCACAATTTCCTTCTCCGTGCCTTCTTTTAACAACTAAGCGTCTCTTCCGTGCAGCAGTACGCTGACCCTGACTTCTGGAAACAGTCTCTCCCTCTTCACACTCAGTCTTTATTTAAATAAACATTAACAAGATCGATTGTCTTTTTTTTCCCAAAACGTATTAAATAACAACATTTAAGCTCAGCTTAACACCCCCCACTTGAGCTCCTGGTTGTAAACCGAAGGAGGTCACACTGCTTACTCGTTACATTTCTGTTCTGCTATGGGGACCAAAACAACTAGTCGTCTAACATCCCTAAGTAAAACCGCAGCAGGGATCTCGTTCACAGCTTTCTTGTTAGCTTCGCTGATGTTAGTAATACTGTTTACTGTTGGGTTTGAAATTGCGACTGAATAACTTGGGAATACTTTGACACTGACATCTCCCACAATGCCTTTCTCATCAGCATTTACTTTAATCACTCTGGCTAATTTGTACTGACCTCTCAAGGCATTCTGATCGGCCAACCAGGCCACCCCCCCACAGCATCATTTCTCTCTCTTGTATGCCACTTGTTTCTTACAAAGAGGTCTGGGCCTGCCAACTGGCTCCATTTCTCCCAGAACCTATTCACTTCCCCTTGGATAACTCTCAATCTTTTATAGAGATAGCCCTCAAACTCAGAATTTCCTGGTTCCCCCTTTTTTCCAGTTCAACCTAATAAAAGAGAATTAGGAGTGACATACTCAATGCAGTCCTCTCTACTCTGCATTCTAGCATTTATGGGTCTTTCATTAGCTAAGTTGGCAGCCATATAGAGAAAAGTTTGGAAATCGCCCCATGTGAAAACACCATCGCTCCCCAGATTATGCAGGACCCTCTTTACAATATGAACAGCTGCTGCTCCATTCCTGTGAGGAGAATCTGCTGGATGGATCTTCCAGGACCACTCTGTTCCATGCTTCTGGGAGCTTCCTCAATTAGATCCAATTTTTCTAGGCAATTCAGAAAGGTATAGAGCTCTTCAAGAGCTGGCTTGACCCAGGATCTGACCATAGTTTTCTTGGGTGTCCTCTCAGTGCTGTAAATCGCTGGTATGCCAACAGGAATCCGTCAGCTGACTGGTCATTGATAACATCTGCATGTATAGCTCTCAAAGCCATGCAGCAGAAGATGATCCCCAGACTTTAAGTTTTACCCTCTTCTTTGCCTCATCTCTCACCTCATTAGGTCCAAACAGATCTATGGTTGTGAACTCAAACGGTGCAGCTGGTTCTGTCCGTTCAGGTGGAAGGTTACTCATGATCTGCTGGCATTGTTTTGCCTTTGTTTTCCTACAGATAACATAGCTGTCTACTACTTTCTTCGCTAGCCTTCTGCCTTTTATAACCCAAGCTTTTTTCCTCATCCTTAAGTGTTCCAGCAATACCCTCATGATTAACTCCATGAGCTTCTCGTGCTAATAACATTGATATCCAAGCTTCGTATGGTAGGACTGGCACTGCGGTTTTGTCTTTATTAAAGGTTTGAATTCTACCACCACAAACTAAAAGTCCAGAGATCTTGTCTCTATATACTACCAACCTGTTAAGAGTTGTAACGGGAAAGTTAACATTCTCTTGTGCAGCTAAAAAGAGGTCTCTGAGAGCTTCTTCCTGTTCTCTAGCTGTCAGCACAGCGTTTTTGACACTCTTCACTAATTGTGTTGCCTCCCACTTTGACTGTCTTGTGGTCTGGCCTTTCATTGCTAACCACGTCTTAGCTGCTCTCCACATCCATGCAATAACCCTGCTCACTTTGGATAAACTCCTGAACCTTGTTACATCCGCAAGGTTTGTAATTGTTGAGCCTGCAGGCTTTCTTCCCTCACACTCTTTGATCCTTGTTGTTTCCTCATCTTCCACATTTTCTGAATCAAGAGTGGAACGAGTTTGCTCAATTGTGAATTTTCTGTTATTTCCTTTCACATTAGGGGTTTCCTGTGACGTAGTCTTCATACTTCGTTTGGCTTGAGCTCTTGTTAAGATCGCTGAAAATGCTTTTCTCTGAAATTTATTGATAGTGTCTCTGGCATCAGCAGCAACCTCTGCAGCATTTCTTTGGCCAATTCTCAACAGGCGATGTAAGAAACTCTGGCCCCTCTTACCATGCAGAACCTTCATTAAGATGTTCAGGGCTGGCTCCTCTTGTGATGATGTCAGCAATGTTGCAGACTCCTGGAATCCACCACCAATCATCAGTTGACCCAGTTCTCTGTATTTCACCAACTCTGTTGGCAAAGAAAGTCTGGCAGCCATAACTCTCACGTTGAATAGCTCCAAGAACTGTGTGACTATCTACTAAGTGGAACCAACATTCAATATCCATTGGACAATGCATTTCAACATATTTTCTCAGCTGTGCTGCAAACACAGCACCACAGATCTCAGCCTTGACTGTGTCACCCTTCTGGTCCAATGGTGTTAACTTGGCTTTGAATTCAACCAACCTCACCACAGTTCCATGGTCTGTACTTCATCTAAGGTACATAACAGCTCCATAGGCCATGTCACTTCCATCTGAGAATGTGATTCCCCATGGCTTTCCTCTCCTGTCAGCTGGTGTGAGGCTCCTGTGAAACTTCACCTGGGCTAGTTTCACATACTCTTCAAATAGCTTGATGCCTTCTTCTCTGAGCCCATTAGAAAGTGGTGCGTCCCATGTCTCTTGAAAGGCTTTTCTGACTAGAATTGCTCCCTTTTGCTTAGCAGGAGTGACTAAGCCAATAGGATCATGAAGCCCAGCAACTTGGCTTAGTAATTCCCTTCTAGTTAGAGGTTTGGAGTTTCGTCTCTTACCTCCTCTTCAGAGAGATTTTTTCCTATCCTCATTTTCTTTTTCCTTTTAGAGAAATTGATTGAATTTATTACATATAACTGATCACTCTCCTCAAAGTACCCAACGCCTAGAGCTTTATTATTTTCTTCTTTCATTTGGTTTGGTAGTACCAGTACTTTGCTTTTATCACCTGAATCCTTTTCACAGATTGCAGTTTCATTTCCTTGCCTCCCACCTTGACCTCCCACCAAATCCATGGTTTGAGGTAAAATCCTCCAGCCCTCAAAATTTCTTTAACCTTTTCAGTGAATTCATCCAGCCTCTGTTTGTCACAGTGGGAAGTAAGAATATCATCCACATAACTGTCCTCTTCAAGGACTCTGCGTTCCTCTTGTAGGTGAATAAACTTCATCAGTCTTGCTGTTTCTCACATAGCTAGCTGTGCAATGCATCCTGCAGGTCTATCTCCCATGTTGACTCTGGTGATGGCAAATTGACTTATTTCATCTTGCGGAGTATCTCTCCAGAGAAATCTGTGGAGGTGAACTTCACGTTCTTCTAGCCACACCGAGTTGTACATTTTTTTGATGTCTCCTAGAGCAGCATACACTCCCCTCCTAAATCTAAGCAGAACAGCCCTGATAGGGTTAAGAACATCTGGTCCCTTTAGCAGGAGATCGTTCATACTCACTCCCTTGAACTTTTGACTACTGTTCCATACAAGGTGCACTGGAGTCGTTACTGAGTGGGGATTTGGTCCTACCAGGTGGTTTACATACCACACAGGCCCCTTCCAGTCATTGATCATCTTCTTAGTGAGTTTTATGGCTGCTTGCCGCCCCACCATCTCATGGATCTGAGCTGTATAGGCAATTTTCCAGATTGGTTCTTTCTCAAGCTGCTTTTCTGTCCTCAGAAATGTAGCCTCTACTCCACTTCTCTTATTTGGTAGGGAGACTGGGTCCTCAATCCATGGATACATTGCATCCCAGTGTGGAGATGCACTACGGGCATCCTCTTCTTTGTAGCGGAGACATTCTTTTATGACTTCAAGTTCTCTTTCCTCTGTCAAAGTCATCTCCTTTCCTCCTGGTTGGCAAATTCCACAGCGACACCCTCCACATTTGGACTCACATGCTGCTCCAATACTGTCCCACTTCCACAATTCCAGGAACTCCCGATTACTAGTAGCTGTGTACTTAACTTCAAATGTATCTTTGTGGTGTAACTGGATCTTTACAGCCTATATCTGGATCTCACGGTTTTGAATTACCTCTTTATATTTGACCACAGCTGTTCTCATTGAGCGAACAAAATGTGTGTAGTTATATCGATGTGTTCAAACAAGTCTGAGTGAGCTCCGCCCACAGTTCTCCCCAATCGACTCTCCCATAGGACTAGATCTCCAATTACTCTCACTCTTTGTGGCGCAAGTCTCCCCTCCCGGTGGCTGATAAGAAGTTCAATACATTCTGGCCGTTTAAACTCTTCAATGTCAACCTCTGGAAAGAACATCTTTAGCTGCTCAGGTCTAATGATTCGATGTACTTTGGCAATCCTGTCTAAACCATAGGAGACCAGTTCATGAGCCCTCTCTGTTCCTCTTGGTGTTCTCACTCTGACTTTGAGGAGGTATCTTTTGGTGTTCACTTTGATACTCATTCCACCAACCCCATGCACAATAAGAGTTATCTTTTCATTTCTCAATTTCAGCCTGTTAACAGCTTCATGAGTGATGTAGTTGGTGTCTGATGCAAGATCCACCAAGGTTCCAATTTTTTCCCCTGCATTGGCAGTGACATCCAGTGAAGTTCATTCTTCTGAAAGAGACTCATTTGGTTGCTATGGGTACCTTTGGTCACTGCAGTCTCATTAGTGAAAGCCTTTTTGCATCTTTCTGCCATTTCCGGTGAGAGTGTAGCTAAGAACTCCTCTTGCTCCTCTGTTAGCCTGTTTATTTTTGTTTTATCTGCCCCAGTCATTTCATTTCCTTTTTTAATTTCTTTTTCTTGGGGAAAGAAAGAAGTGAAGTCTCTGCAGTTGCCATCCTCCTCATGCCATCCCAAACACTTTGTACATGCTCCCAGCTTCTTTTCTCAGTCAGCTTGAATCCTTTAAACTTCTTACAGAAGAACAGTTTATCTTTGTGTTTCTCATCTCCACATACAATACACCCATCTTGAGAATGATCGCTCCTTGTTGTTCTAGTTGTAACATACTTTCTTTCAAATTTCTTTCCTGCTTTATCTGGTTTCCCAAATGTATCTGCTACTTTAAGCTGCTCAAGTTTCTCAAATATGTCTTCCTGCTTTTTCAGGAACTTAAGCAGAGTGTCAAAGTGGTTCTCTGGGGTGACACCATTTACAGGGTCAATCATAAACATGAGCTGGTCTTTCTTCACAAATTCAGGTAATTTGCTTTCTATGGATTTGATCACAATAGGGTTCTTGATTGCACCAACATTTCCAAGTTCTGTGGGTTCTGCTAGAGCCTTCTTCACAGCTTGGATTAGATCAATTACTTTTCTTGGCTGATTTCCTCTTACACCAGGAATCTTTTCTAGTTCTTCAACAATTTCTATGGCAATCATAGTCTTATTGCCATAACGGTTCTCTAGCACTCTAAAAACGTCCTCAGCTGTGTTATAACCTGATAGCCTGAGGTCTCATATCATGACAATATCATCACATATACAGTACTGTCTAGGAGCTGGATGTTCTTAACTTCAGCTGACCCAGTTGGCTCTCAATGTTTCTGCAGATTTTCCCAATCTTTTTTCCAGCAATGGAACTCTCTTTTGTATCCACTGAACTTTGGCAAGCTGGTTGGTTTCAGTCTCAGAAGTGGCATGGCTGAGATGGTACTTGTAGCTGGTCCTGGACCTATACTTGTAACTGCAGCCTGCTCTTCCTCAGCAATACTCCTTGCTCTGACAAACTCTGCTTTTCTCGACTGAAGTTTGTTGCTTACTGGTTTTAGGTTTCTCAGTTCAGCCTTAAAGTCATCTTTCTCTCTCGTTGGAATCCATTGCTCCCAGTCTGATAAAACTCCAGCTGCTTCTTTAATAAGCTTTACCAGAAAAATCAGTTGCACTTCATAGCTCTCACAATTAACACTGCATACAGATATTGCTTTTGCCTCTTCACATGCTTTCTCAGCTTCTTTTACAGTAATTAATAGTCTGTCTTTTCCATATCTGGTCCATAAGTGGTCTTGAACAATGTTCTTCACTTCATCGAATCGTGACTCACAGTCCCTGATTACTTTGTCAGCCTCTTGGTACTTTTCAGTCAGTGTAGAATCATCAGAATCTTTCATCACTTCATCCTCAGCCAATAGCCCAGCCTTGTAGTCATCATTTGCTTCCATGACTCTCCTCACATCAGTAGAAAGTTTTTTGAACTCCTCTCTTAGCTCTGCTTCAGTCATGCTGCTTGCCCATCGGCTCAGATAATTGGCCTGCTTTGTGAAGCTACTTTTCATTGTGCTCCTTTCTCTTTTAAGCTGGTCCACTGTCTTTCCTACAGCATCAAGAGCCATCTTGCTCTCAAAAATGTTTGCAAATGTATCTTCTCTTTCTTCTTTATTACTATTATTTTTTCCTTATTATTATTTTTTGTGTATATGTGTGCTACTTCTGCATCTATAACATCTTCACGTTTCTTTGGACCTTCTGACGCCTTTAATCTTCTATCTCCACTGTTACGTCTGTGGTTATCAACTGTCAAGTTATTTAGGTTTACTGCATTAATGTCTGCCCAAACTTGAAGAAAGCCTTTAGCTGATTAAAGAGGACGCATAGAACAACTCTTCCTTTTCGTTATTTGATGTTGTTTAATAATAAACAGGTTGCAAGAGCAATAGTAACAACAGGAACAGGATTGAATTAAGAGTAGTTCAATAACCTTAAAAAAACAAAGAAAATACAAGAAAAGTCATATTTTCATTCATGCTATAACAATTTTGTATATACTGTACATACACTCCTTCATTTCAAATATGTGCTATTTACTAAAAATAAACACGCTTGACGATATCGCGCATTAACTGAACTTATTTATTCTTTTACATAAATAAGAGCCATCACTAGTCAGAAATGATCACATTAAAAAAGGGAATTTTTTAACATACCAGTGACGTCTCCAAAATCAACTAACACATTAAGCTTTCTAATTTTTCGTTCACTATTGCCTTCTCCGTGCCTTCTTTTAACAACTAAGCGTCTCTTCTGTGCAGCAGTACGCTGACCGTGACTTCCGGAAACAGTCTCTAGCCCTCTTCACACTCAATCTTTATTTAAACAAACATACACAAGATCGATTGCCTTTTGTTTTTTCTCAAACGTATTAAATAACAACGTTTAAGCTCAGCTTAACAGTGCTGCCTCACAACAATGAGACCGGGGTCCTCGTCCCTGGTGCTCCCTGCATGTTCTCCCTGTGTTTGTGTGGCCTTCTTTAGTTCCCTCCCACACTCCAAAGACATGCAGGTTAGGTGGTTTGGTGTTGCTGAACAGTTCCGCATGTGTGTGGTAATCCAGCAGGGGGATAAACCCCCTGGCAATATGTTCATTAGACAGTGCAACCAAAAGTCTATATCTCTCTATTATAAATGGAAATCCTAAGACAAGACTTTCTCTGAGATCATTTCAACTCCCGCGAGAGATAATTTCAGGTCCCGCAAGATGAGACTTTTTGCCAAGAGATTTTGACAAGTCCCGCCCTCCTCTCAAACATTTACAACCACACCCACCGTCCACTCACTTCTCATTCGTGTGAATGCTGTTGTCAGGCACAGTTCCTGCGCTCTCAGCTCCAAGCAGGGTCGGAAATAAAAGACAAAGAGTAGAAGACAAAGTAGAACGTCGTAAAGAGGTTCAAAAACATTGGTGTGATACACATGTAGAGCAGGTTAGAGATTAGGAATGTACTAAAATTTGAAAGTCTCAAAAAACTGATAGTAAAAATCGCATTAGCGCTAACAAATGGAAATTATTACTCTGTGAAAAAACAGAACAGCGGAAAGAGAATATATGGACATAGGAGATATGACAGAAGTATATAGATATTGTTCGGCTTTAAACTTTAAGTCGGAGACTTGTAGATCGTCTAATTCGTGTTGCCATCAGGGAAAAGTAGTGTTTCTTTCCAATGAAGAGGCGTATCCACGAGAATTAAAAGATTTGTTGTTTGGTGAAAGTGAAATCCACATACTCGAGTGACAGAGATGCGAAGTGGCTGGTGCATAGCACCCGCCCGGGGGGTTGGCGAGCAGGGAGCACAGCCCCCTAGTATTATAAAATAAAATATTACCTTCGTCGCTAGTGGTATGGCGGTAATTCTAATATGAAGAAAGAAAAAATCTATAATGGATACGCTTAGCTTTGTAATGGCTGACTCAGTCTCCCTAACCGGCAGCTACACCACCAAGACCCGTGGCCTGGCGAGTTGTGGACATTAGACCCGATAAGCCGTACTTCTTCAAAATAAACTCCCCCCAATCGATGATGAAAAATAAGCCAAAAAACAAACAGTATGTAAAATAATAAAATGAGTATATATTAATAAAGAAAGAAATGAACAAACTCCAAACAATTGTGGCAGACGGCTGGGGGTGGCATCCAGCCGGGACGCCCAGGAAGACAGGAGGAGGGCTCTTGCCTCCTCCAGACCACCCTGGTTCCTTTAGGGGCCACGGGTGCAGGGCTTGGAAGCCCAACCCTGTAGGGGCCCGTGGTCTCCGTCAGGGGGCGCCCCCATGCCTGAAGGACCCGGAACCCCAACACTATTCCGCCACACCAGGAAGTGCTGGGGGGAAGAAGACTGGAAACACCCGGAGGGCTTCCGGGAATACAGCCGGCACTTCCGCCACACAAGGGAGTGTCTAGGGAGTGTCGGGGATCACCTGGAGCCCATCCGGGGAATTATAAAAGGGGCCGCCTCCCTGCAGAGGAGGACTGGAGTCAGGTGAGGAGTGGACAAGGTTTGTGTGCAGGAGAGTGGCGGCGGCCTGAAGAGCAGGCAGAGACTGAGAGAGGCCTGGACTTTGGGGGAGTTTGGTGCTTGAGACACTGGGTTGTGCACTTTATTGGACTGTAATTATGCACAATAAACGTGTGGTGGACTTTAATATGGTGTCCGTCTGTCTGTGTCCGGGCAGCGTATCACACAATATACAGTATACATCATACCCCAATCAACCCCGACATAACATTCAACCCCAAAAGTGTCCAGTGGAAAGTAATAATAAAAAGAAAAGATGCAGCACAAAGTTAATATAATAATACATTTTATTTATATAGCGCCTTTCCCATGCTCAAGGCATTTACAGAATATAATAAAGAACGGCAGAATATACAGTATATAGCATTGTACAAACCAGATAAATAAAGAAGATTAAGACAGTAAATACTGAAAAAAACAGACAACATAATTGCTGGTCTAGCACACACATGCAGGTTACATGATCATCTTGATAGAGAAGTAAACTGAGAGAAGGGTAATAAAGTCAAGTAGAGCTAAAAGCCTTCCTGAACAGATGAGTTTTGAGTTGTTTTTTAAAAGAATTCATGGAGTCAGCTGACCTGATTAATTTTGGTAGGTCATTCCAGAGTCTGGGCGCTATACAGCTGAAGGCCCAGTCACCCATGGAGTGTAGATTAGTGAGGGGCACAACAAGATTACCAGAATCAGAGGACCTTAGTGGGTGGGCAGGCACATAGTGATGGAGAAGGTCACTGATGTAGTTTGGCGCGAGGTTATTTAAAGCTTTGTAGGTTATTAGTAGGATTTTATATTCGATTCTGTAGGACACAGGGAGCCAGTGGAGACGGAGCAGGATGGGTGTGATGTGCTCGCTGCTGCTGGTTCCAGTAAGGACTCTTGCAGCTGAGTTTTGAATAAGCTGGAGCTGTGATATAAGATTAGAAGGGGCACCTGCCAGTAGGGAATTACAATAATCGATGCGGGATGTGATAAAAGCAGGGACAAGTTTCTCAGCATTAGAGAAGGAGAGGAAGGAGCGAACACGGGATATGTTACGGAGGTGAAAGTAAGAAAGTTTCTTAATGTGATTTATGTGGGTGGAATAAGAGAAGGAGGAATCAAAAATGACACCAAGATTTTTTACAGTAGAGGCAGGTCTGATGAGATCACTGCCAAGATGGACTGGGAAGGAGCTCATTTTATTAAGTTGCATTTTAGTCCCAATTTGCAGGAGTTCAGTTTTATTGCAATTTAATTTTAAATAGTTCTGCTCCATCCAGGTTTTAATTTCACTAAGGCAGGTTGTGAGCTGAGAAAGCTCTGATGAAGCTCCACTTTTAACATTGAAGTAGAGCTGGGTATCATCTGCATAAAAATGATAACCCAGTCCATAACTACGGATAATATGACCAAGGGGAAGCATGTAAATACAGAAGAGAAGAGGACCGAGGACAGAGCTTTGAGTGACTCCTTGTGTGACTGACACTGAGCTGGATCTACTGTTGCCAAGACTAACAAACTCTTGCCTATCAGTCAGATAGGACTTGAACCACTGGAGGGCAGTGCCAGAGATACCCATCATGTTCTCCATTCTGATCAGTAGGATGTCATGTCTGACAGTGTCAAATGCTGCACTGAGGTCTAACAGAATTAATATGTTGGTTTGTCCAGAGTCTGCTGCCATAAGCAAATCATTGGTTACCCGTAGCAGAGCAGTTTCACAGTCTGAATCCAGACTGAAAGGGTTCCATCAAATTATTAGAGGTTAGGTAATTGGTGAGTTGGGAAGCTACAACACGCTCAAGAACTTTTGACAGGAAAGGTAAGTGGGAAATAGGCCAGAAATTGTTAAGATTGTCAGCATCAAGGCCAGACTTTTTAACATTGGGGTTACAGAAGCAATTTTAAAAGTGAGCGGCACGGAGCCAGTGTCAAAACCCCCCATTGACCCCACACTGAACACGAACTCAATAAGACACACAGAAAGCACAAAACGCACATAAAAGTCCAGAAGATTTAAAGGAAAATGGGTCATGTTTGTGAACCTGGTTCAGCTGGAAATTACACGGTTGAAAATGATGGCTTGCTCCTCTTCCTCCTCTCCCTAAACAACAAGAAACAGTCTCACCGTGCTTATCCTCGGTACGTAGCGTAATCCAGAACCCCGGGGTTATGTGGTGCAAAGATGTTGTTGTCGGGCGTTGAAAGGGGCAGGTAGACAAAGGGGTGAATGATTTGATTTGCTGCTCTCTCCTGTCTCTGTAGTGAAATGGCGGTCTAGTTGAACGGAATGGTTTTTTGTTTGTTTTCCTTTCTGTCCTTCCATTTAAATAGTGAATGATTGGAAGCAGATGATGGAATTGACAGGATCAATTATCGTGAGGGGCCACGGTTCCACAGTGTTATCCTTCCCTCCATTGTTTCCAGGGGAGCATATTTACATAGACACACAAACACGTAAACAGGACAACCCTACGAAAAAGACAGGACTCCGCACTAAATGAATTTACGATGATATTAATCACGTAGCACCACTGACCCTCACAATAATACAATTTCAAAGAAAGCTCTTGGCAAAGCGTGATGCAGTCATGGGTTGGCTCAGACCACTTTGAGAGTGCAGGTGGCACGGTTCCCTGGTATGGGCAGGAGTGATGTCTTCCATCTGTCCATTTTCAGCACACTTGCCAGAGCTTTATACTTTTCTCACAGTCTTTGCCTCCAAAATAAGAACATGCAATTTCCAAACATCTCTTTGCTAGCGCAGTCCAATTTGAAATAACTCCTCATCATAAGGTGACTGTCACCCGGCAAGGGGTACACCTACTCTCCTTTAATCGCCTGCCTGAGTTGCTGCTTCTTATTTCTGTTTCACCTTCTCCCTGTCGGTTTGCTTATGTGGCATAAATGCTTCAGCGGTGTCCATTCATGGCCTCAGTTAGCTGTTTTAAGTAAAATAACGCAAGGTGGAATAAAACTCTGTGATCACAGTGCAACACTTCAGCCCTTTGTCTACAGTGGGTTTGTCCTGCGATGGACTGGCGCCGTATCCAGGTGTCGCTCCTGCCTTGTGCCCAGTGATTGCTGGGATTGGCAAATATTTGAATGGATGGATGGATGGATGGATATGCATAAAAGGGATTGTGGTGCATGTCATGGTCAACCATTATAACCACCTTGTAAAAATACTGAGAGCCCTTAATTAACCCTTCAGACCCCCTTGAAAGCTTGAAAGTCAGGCCATGTTGTGCTGTAAATCACTTGCTGCCCTCAACTGAGCTTGTAGCAGCCATCAAACAGCTCTTCCCAGGCAGGGTGGGCACAGATGCTTGAGTGGCGGCTGCCATTCTGTTCTCCCACAAGGAACCTGGCACGTCAAAAGCCGTGCAGACGGCCATGATAAGCAGGCACAAACTAAGCACAAGTCTGTAACCCAATAGCCAGCCGAGCCAAGCGTCTAAACCCAATGCACTGAAAGGAGAAAGAGCTATGAAAAGAAATGGGAAGAGTTTATTGTTTTATATTTTTTAAATAGCCGCATAGAAGGCAATGCCATGTAACTGATGACACGATGCACAACCTCAGGAGGTCCGGCATGTAAAAGTACTGCATCACATCATAACAACTGGTAACAAAAATGGCAGCACCTTCTTAAAAATATCAAATATAACGCAAGTAAAAAAACAAGCATTTCTCAGAAACAATTACACCTTTATATTCACCGAGGCTGAAAACCCCTAAAGAAACTATTTTGAACCTCAGAAAAATGAATAAGCAAAGTAAATAGTAAAAGTTGAAAAAATAAAACACTCTACAAGTCTGAAGAGGGAATGCAAAAGATGGCAGAGACTTTCAGAGAAAAACCCTAAACAGGAGCTCTAGATGGCACGCTGTGCCTGCCTTGGAGGAACGGGCATTCCTATAACCGCGTCAGCGAGGCCTGTGAACTGTGACGGGTGGCCAACTGGCTTATGGCTCACACTTCACCCTAATCTGCATGATTTTATTGCTGCACACAAACAGTGTCTACATGTGTATTGCCTCAGGAAAAGCGGTGTCATGCATTTATGTACAGATGATAGAATTGTGTTTGTCCTCCGGGGGAGATTTGGCTTTTTACAGAAGCTCTTTACATAAATATATATATAAATATAGACAGGGTGAGTCAAAATTACACAATGGTACTGCTATGTATATACTTATTTACATGTTTTGTGGACAATTTATGTGCCACATATGATACATGATGGTGAACAGGTTGAGACATTCCTGTAAATCATCTTGCACATATGAAGTATGTTTTGTGAATACATTGTTTCCTCCATTCAAATGTTCACATAATTTTGACTCACCCTGTATTATGTAATAATATATATAATAATTATAATGAATATATATAATGTAATAATTGTACAATAAATATATATTATATCCTAGTGTGGTGAAAGTGCTACCAAACAGGGCCCAATAAACGTCCAGGTGCCCCCTGGTGGTGGCCATGGGCCCCAACAGCATTGAGCTTCCATGCTCCAAACCCGTGGCCCCACTGTAAGCCAAGGGGACTGCCCTCTATTGGTCCATGTGGGGGGGTTTAGTAGCCAATATAAGCCCTCCCCCCAGGTCCTTCTATGCCAAAGGTGTCCTGGCCGGGTAAGGGCCTTGATGGTCCGTCACTATATATATATACAGTATATATATATTTGCAGCTGGAGATCCAGACACTTGGACATAAATCCAGCATATGCAAACTTAAGAAGAACATGTTCATAATAAATAAACTGTACACCCAATACCCCCCCCATCACACTGACTTAGCCACCCCCCCCCACCCCATCCACGTAATGTGTTGCTATATATTGCCTTTGATTCTTGTAAGTCTAAGCATTATCCTCTGATGAAAACCCCTGGTAGGGGTTGAAAGCTCAGGAATAAAAACTACTTTATGATACGTGATTCATTTTTCCTCCCTTTGCGAATCTCCAGCTGCAAATATGCAAACCGTATCACAGACCTTCTCTTCCATATATATTACTGTATATAATATACAGTATGTATGATAAATATATATCATATATTTATGACATGGCTTATCAAGATAAGCATTTCCTTTAAGTGATAGAATTCTCAATAGCCACGGTGCCTTTAAAAAATATTCACGTTGGTAGTTTTCATATTTTATTGTTGAATCGGCGGCATGGTAGCGCAGTGGTAGCGCTGCTACCTCGCAGTTAGGAATCCTGGGTTCGCTTCCCCGGTCCTCCCTGCGTGGAGTTTGCATGTTCTCCCCGTGTCTGCGTGGGTTTCCTCCCACAGTCCAAAGACATGCAGGTTAGCTGCATTGGCGACCCTAAATTGCCCCTAGTGTGTGCTTGGTGTGTGTGTGTGTGTGTGTGCCCTGCGGTGGGCTTGCGCCCTGCCCGGGGTTTGTTTCCTGCCTTGCGCCCTGTATTGACTGGGATTGGCTCCAGCAGACCCCTGTGACCCTGTAGTTAGGATATAGCGGGTTATATAACTAAACTGGGGCTTCAAACTCCAACCAATCTCTTAATGAGAAGCCAATTCTTGCTGTTAATTAAACTCATTATTTATTTCCACAGCTTGTTGCTGCTCTCATTCTACCATAGCAAACATTTCCAAAACTGTTGATTTTCTGTTTTTTCTAAGAACACCTTCGAGATGTTTTGATGACCTCGGAGATTAACCTTACTGTGACCCTCACCTTTCTTTATGTTCAGATAATGTGGTTAGCTGGTGATGTGGCAGCTTGTTTTGTGTCTCATTATTGTTTGGCTCCTCATTAAGGATAAAGAAAGAACTACGGGGTCTGAGTCAAGTTAATTAAAACAAAGGCAAAAGAAGTTAATTAGCAGCAAAAACTGGTCATTAATGAAGAAGATGGCTAAATGAAAACCTGCTGCCACTGCGGCCCTCCAAGGCTGGAGTTCGACACCCCTGCCCTACACCCACAAAAATAATACAACCTGATGACCTGATGTATCCAGCAGGGGGTGCTAACTCCCTTGGAATGAGTTCTTTTGTAATTGCGGCGTGTTACATAACCCAAAGCTATATAGATATAATATAAAAAGGCGATACCCCTCCCTTAGTGATACGGCAGTAAGAAATCACATAGGAGAAATAATTAGCTTTGGTTAATGACGGCTTACGCAGCATAACAGACAACAGAAGCCAATGGCAAGAACCCAGTTCGGGAGTGGGGGCCCGATGTGTAGTCTGCCATTTTTGCCGTTGCATTGGAAGGATTTTCAGGATCAGATGACGTTATCTCCCATCCGTATGTTGGCTTCAAAGGTTTGCCGGGCAATGTGCCAAGGCTTTATACTCTTTCTTCACGTGTAGGCCCCCACTTAGGTGAATCATGCAATTCCAAACAAGGCAAACGGGTTTACAGTTTTATGCTGACTTTGACAGACTAAAAATAGTATACAACAGTCCTCTGTCAGACTGTCCATTTCCAGTTGTGTCTACCTGTCTTGTCTTATAATGCTTGCCTAGCAGTTCTATATGGTGAACCCCTGTGCTAAATCTGGCTCTGTGTCCACTGTGCATGTGAGTAGAAAAAGGCCGATTTATAAGATATATTTGCATAGAGTACAGTGACATATTAAACTTGTGCTTATTACACCTGGATGACCGTCAGTACATCCACATAAACTACAGTTGTGGCCAACAGTTTTGAGAAGGACACAAGTATTGGTTTTCACAAAGTCTGTTGCTTCATTGTTTTTAGATTTTTTTGTCAGGTGTTTCTATGGTATACTGAAGTATAATTACAAGAATTTCATAAGTTTCAAAGGCTTTTATTGACAATTACATTAAGTTTATGCAAAGAGTTAATATCTGCAGTGTTGGCCCTTCTTTTTCAAGACCTCTGCAATTCACCCTGGCATGCTGGCAATCAACATCTGGGCCAAATCCTGAATGATGGCAGCCTATTCTTGCATAATCAATGCTTGGAGTTTGTCAGTTTTTGTTTGTCCATCCGCCTCTTCAGGTTTGACCACAAGTTCTCATTGGGATTAAGGTCTGGGGAGTTTCCTGTCCATGGAACCAAAATTTCAATGTTTTGATCTCTGAGCCACTTAGTTATCACTTATGACTTATGGCACGGAGCTCCATCATGCCGGAAAAGGCATTGTTCATCACCAAACTGTTCTTGGATGGTTGGGAGAAGTTGCTCTCGGAGGATGTTTACCGTTCTTCATTCATGGCTGTGTTCATAGGCAAAATTGTGAGTGAGCCCACTCCCTTGGCTTAGAAGTAACCCCACACATGAATGGTCTCAGGATGCTTTATTGTTGGCCAGACACAGGACTGATGGTAGCGCTCACCTTTTCTTTTTTCTGGATGCCTCAAACTATCGGAAAGGGGATTCATCAGAGAAAATGACTTTACTCCAGCAGTCCTCAGCAGTTCAATCTCTGTACCTTTTGCAGAATATCAGTCTGTCTCTGATGTTTTCTTTGGAGAGAAGTGGCTTCTTTGCTGCCCTTCTCGGCAGGCCATCCTCACTATGTGTGCAGATGCACTCACAACTACCTGCTGCCATTCCTGAGCAAGCTCTGCACTGGTGGTGCCCCGATCCCACAGCTGAATCAACTTTAGGAGATGGTCCTGGCACTTGCTGGACTTTCTTGGGTGCCCTGAAGCCATCTTCACAACAATGGAACCTCTCTATTCTGACTCAACCAGCGTGGCAGAGTGATCTCCAGCCTTGTCCTCGTCAACACTCTCACCGGTGTTAACAAGAGGATCTCTGAAGTGATGTCAGCAGGTCCTTTTGTGGCAGGGCTGAAATGCTGTGGAAATGAGTGTTTTGGAATTAAGTTCATTTTCATGGCAAAGAGGGACTTTGAAATTAATTACAATTCATCTGATCACTCTTCATAACATTCTGGAGTATATGCAAACTGCCATCATAAAAACTGAAAATTAATATTTGTGTCATTCTCAAAACTTCTGGCCAGGACTGTAGAAGGCAGCTACTGAGAGCGGACACCGAGAGGTCTGTGATAATTCTGAAGGAGTTACAAGCTACAGTGATTCAGACTGGAGAGACTGTGCAGACAACAACTGCTGCCTTGCTGCTTCACCAGTCACAGCTTTATGGGAAAATGGGAAAGAGAAAGCCACATCTCAGCAGAAGGCACATGGAAGAGTGTGAGGTCGCCTTCTATGATCTGATGAACTTTTTGACCATCAGACTAAACGCCATATTTGGTGTAAGCTGAACATTGCACCTTATCCAAAACACACCATCCCTACTGGGAAACATGGTGGTGAAAGTGTGGTACTGTGGGATGCTTCTGTGCAGCAGGCCCTTGTTGGCATGTGAGGACAGAGGGGACAATGAAAGCAGTAAAATGTAGAGAAGAAACTCGCACCTTGGGAGAAGATTTTCTTTTCAGCATGACAACGAGCTCAAGCATAACGGCAAAGATACGCAGGAATAGTTTAAAAAGAACAAAGTGAATGTCCTGGGGCCTCATTTATAAAGCCCTTGGATTCACAGGTGAAAATATGTGCACGGCAAAAAAAATCTTAAGTATTAAACCGAATGTAAACTATGGAAGCGTATTTGGGCCACAGAGAAGAAAAAAAATACAGACACAGTGAAGAAAAAATAAACTATATGACGAGAATAAAGTTGACATGTTGACTTTATTCTCGACATTTCCACTTTATTCTTGTAGTTTATTTTGTCATTAAAGTAGAATGTCAAACTAAACTTCATCTTAAAATGACTGTTTAACACTACTAGATTTTCTCAAACCCCGTCATAAATTATGTAGCACATTAAATGCTTTGCATTAAGTGTTCCCCGACCGAGTTGTTAATCGCTACACGCTACTTAAACTGACTTCATCCTGCACTGAGGAGGCGCCGGCAGCGATCGCCACTAAGAATCCATTCACTTCATGATATTCCTGCTCTCTGAACATTTAGAATGCTAAGATAAATACTTGATATCATTTTCATGATGAAATGCATTAAAGCAGGCATTAAACATGCACGGTAGTGAGGCGGTAGTGCTGCTCCCTCGCAGTAAGGGGTCCCCAGGTGTACGTTCAGTGTAGAGAACTTTATGGCAGGTGTGACAAGGCTCCAAAAAACTGGATGTATGAATGGCTATCGCACAGGTTTAACTTAAATATTGTGTAAATGTTGGGTTTGTGATCTGGTGGTCAGAGACACGAACACAGAATTCAATGGATGTTCTTCTGAGCGCGCTTTCTTTATTACATGGGTGCTGTCTCTGTCTGACGTACCAAACCTCCAGTTCCTCTTTCTCCACCTAACCAGTCACCACACGATAAACGTCTTTGTGAAATTAAAACTAGTTATAAACTTAGACCACGGAGTGTTCACAACTGTTATACATGTTTAGTTATGCCAACCATTCAGGGTTGCGCCCATCCCAGCAAGCATTGTGTGTGAGGCACCAGCACATCGCAGGGTGACTATGAGCAACACATAGGGTTGACAGATTAGAAAATTAGAAATACGGGACACTCTTAAAATCTCTCTCTATATTACTATATATATATATATAAATTTATACATACCCCCTACACACCCAGACCAATGTATTATATAAAAGTAGAGACGTAAGTTAAAAACATAAAGCAAGGATTTTAATGGGTTATGAGGAAAACAAAACTAAAATCATTTGAAAATAATTGAGTACAAGCTAAAAAAAATTCTGTAAAAGTGAAATCATTTGAAAATATTTATTTAACACAGACAACACAGAAATGCAATTATTATTTAGTACAGGCCGTGGCGAGTAGTAACAACACTTTGTTGACAGTCACTGTATGTTGCAATGCTGACACAGAACTGCAAAACGGTAAGAGTGTCGCTGCGTGTCCTCAGTCAACCATAACAACTGAACAAGTTGCAGACAGGCAGCAAACACTCATTTCCTCGATACATTTGGGTTATTTTCATCAAGAGAATCTGAGAAAAGAAAAGAAAATTACTTATAAACTTACAACTAAGTACCGTAAGAAGGTAGTAAAAATTTATTTTTATTACGAAATTTGAACTAAGTACGGGACATTTGCGTGTCCCTGAAAGGTCAGTACGGGACAGGGGACACAATTATCAAATATGGGACATGTCCCGTATATAAGGGACGCCTGGCAACCCTAGCAAAACATACACTAGCAGGGTCAATCTATCAGAACAAAACCCCTCAGCCTACATGACTTTGAAAGGAATCTGAAGCACGGCGAGTAAACGCACCAGAAAAACATGTAAATTCAAAGCAGGGAACACCCGGGACCTCCACGCCACCATGCCCCCCACATGATTAATACCTGCTTTAATGCACTTCATCATGAAAATGATATCAAGTATTTATCTTAGCTTCCTAAATGTTCAGAGAGCAGGAATATCATGAAGTGAATGGATTCTGTGCGGCGATCGCTGCCTACGCCTCCTCTTAGTGTAGAGGAAGTCAGTTTGAGAAGCACGCAGCGATTAACAATTGGGTCGGGGAACACAACACAAAACATTTGATGTGCTATGTAACTTATGATGTGGTTTGAGAAAATCCAGTAAATTAAATATTCATTTTAAGATGAAGTTTAGCTTACGATGTTCTACTTTAATGACAGTCAACATGTTGACCTTATTCTCGACATATACTTTTTTTCTTCTTCACCGTGGCCCTAATACACTTCCGTAGTAAACACATTTCTATGTAATTTACCGTTTACTAATCCCACTCACCCTGTAAAATGTTCCTCACATGAGCGCACCTCAAACGCCTCCCGTAAATGGAGTGTGTTAATCAGCCTTGATACTGCAGAACTTCACGGGCTGACAGAGAAGCATCTCATGTAACCCACTGAGCCCCCCTACCCAAATTCAATAGTTTTTGGCTGTACTCCGCAACTGAGAGCACGACATCATGCATGGCTCCTCTGCATTCAGGGGTTCGTTGCCAGTGTGTGAGCGGGTAGCCGCTGATACCTGGCACATGTAATGACATTAGCTGGGTCGTCTGAATTGCCCTACTTGATTAAGGGTGTTGTCAGTTCCCAGCTTTTTTGAAATGTTGCGTATGCGCGGGTCAGAGTTGCTGTAAACATGTGCGCATTTTCCGGTCACGTTTTCTTACATAAATCTCGATATCTGTGTGGAAGTTGCATACGCGCATATTGAACTTCTTTTTTGAGGCCTATTGAGAGTCCGTTGCTTGGTGCAACTAACAATTTGTTGCTGGACTCGACAAAGGCTGTTCACTCGGGATCCTCAAGCAGCCTGACAGCAAAGAGCTTGAGCACTTTGATAAAGAAGAATGGGGAAAAAAATCACAGCTTGCAGGAGCGCAAAGCTTACAGAGACCTGTGCACACAGACTCAAGGCCGTCATGGCTGCCAAAGGTACTTCTGCCAAATACAGTCTCGAAGAGGGTGAATATGTATGTGTTATAAGTGTATATGTTTAATATGTCACTGTTGTCTGTACAAATATTTTATAAATCTACTTTTCTTTGTACTCAGATGCACAGCTAATACAAAGCCAGATTTAGCGCAGGGGCTCATCATTTAGAACTGCTAGGAAAGCATTAGAAGACAAGACAGGGACAACTGCAAAATGGCCATTGCATACTATTTCTGTGTGTCAAACTCGTTATCCTCTCTTTTGCCTTCTTTGGAATTGCATGATTTACCTTAGTAGGGGTCTGCACATGGAGAAAGATTATAAAGCCTTGGCACATTGCCTGGCCCACCTTTGAAGCCAACGGAAGGATGGGAGATAACGGAAAATCCTTCCAATGCAGTGACGAAAATGGCAGACTTCTACACATCTGGCACCCACTCTGGAAGGTCTTGTCATGGCTTTCTTCGTCTGCTGTGCCACGTAATCTGTCATTAAAGAAAGTGAAGTTATTTCTCCTATGTGATTTCTTACTGCTGTATCACTAAGGGAGGGGTATCGCCTTTTTAAATGAGATCTCTATAGTTTCGGGTTATGTAACACGCCACAATTACTAAAGAACTCATTCCAAAAAGGGAGGTAGCGCCCCCTGCTGGATACAGTATGTTATACATTAATTGGCGAGATATATTTGCAATTTATTTTAACAATTTTCTAGAATTCTGTTTTCATTTTCATATTAAAAACTCTTTTTTCGTTGATCTGTGTTCAAAAAAGTCAAATCCACTGTGATTCAATGTTGCATAACAATAACACGTGAAAACTTTGCACCAAAATACACTTTTCACACTAGAGGGCTAGCCAGACCCCCGATTACCTCAGGTTCTTTTGTATGCTGATCATAAAACACATAGAATATTGGACTGGTACCAGCACACCCCCTCCTCAAACAGGGTTGGAACACGGATGGACGGAGGTAAAGCTACGAACCGCTAGGCCACTGCTATTTCTACACCCAGGCCATCTAACCCATGTCTCTCCCGCTTTGTTTCAGATCTTTACCCAGCATTTCTTTCTGGTGGACCCCAGTCCCTCCACAGCCTCCACTTAACTGCAGTCAAGTGTGCCGGTGAAGCCTACCCAGTGCCTAAACTACGGAGTGTCCTCCTTCCCCTCTGTGGTCAAATCATCGGTGGGTCTGTTATCCCAGGTCTTTGTGACTAAGCAGGTTACATGGTGTCCACTTTGCAGGGTTTGATGGATCCCGGGTAACAAGGCAGACGACGTGTCAAGGCGAGTGTTGCACTCTGGGCCAGCGACTCACATACACGCCGCCGTGTTCTTAACGAGTTGCTTACATTCGCGTCAGTTGTTGTTCTGTCCCTTTAAATGTCATGTCCAGAGCACAGACGTGAACGTTGTTCTCGTCTCGTGTTTCACTGCAGGTCCATTGTTGCACATCATGTATGTGTGGTTCTACAGAAGGATTTTTATTCCCAGTTTTAAAGTCTTTTGTTTAAGGTGAATGCAGATAGTGCAAATAATGACCAAAGTGTCCAGCAATTAAACAGAAAAATGATTTTTCCATAAATTTGTGTCCTTCATGAAACAGAAATTCTTCCCTATGAAATGTATCGAACACACAAGATGTTGCTATAAATTCCATTAAACAGGGATCCCATGTTGTGTGGCACTGCAGAAAAATAAGATTTTGCACACCCGTCACTGGCACCTTGTATCTATCCATAGCTTAATGCAAAGTAAAACAAATAAGCTCTGTGACTGTGACGTAGATAAACTATGATGTCTTTCTCACTTTATGTACTTCTCATGGTGACATCATGTGCTGAACTGTTTCCTATTGATAAATACTGCAGCTGCCCAACCCTGAGTGATGTTTCCACTAAGACATATTTAAGGAGTGTAAGGCAAGTGTCAGGCGAGTGTCACAAGAGTTCCTCACTTACAGATTTACCGATGTTGTTTCTCGTCCTAGAGTGTGTCTCTGTATTACATCTTGCCTGAAGAAGGGGCCTGAGTTGCCTCGAAAGCTTGCATATTGTAATCTTTTTAGTTAGCCAATAAAAGGTGTCATTTTGCTTGACTTAACTCTACATTCATAATGGCTAACAAGGTACAACACCCTCGTGCTAAAGAATTCCTCCACAAACCCATCATTTTGCTGTCTTCTATAAAGATGTCTTCCTTTAAGCTCATTATCCTAGAAGTCTTTACATCTTCTTATATAAAATGCTACCGTGGCTGTCCGTTTGTCTGTGCAGGATTTTAAATCACCTGTAGCTTACAAACTGTTTGAGCTACTGAACTGAAATTTGGTACACATATACTACGTGACGTCCGCTATCCGCTTTTGGGGTGATGATTGACCGCCAAGGTTATTCCTCTTTTTATTTTATTGTAGAATCAACTCTCGGCAGTGGCCAGCAAGCATACCAATGCTGTTTTCATCCCTACCACCTTCGCCATCACTTCTTCTACCTCTTCATATCTTAAATCATTCTTGAGGCAGATTGAAGACATAAGCGCCAGCTTAAGTGAAAAATTAAGGAAAACGTATTAAGTAATTGTAACACAAACACCGACTTAATCAATTTTAACGCAAAAAGATGCCAACGAAAGAAGAGAAGAAGCGGGCTGCTAGGGTGGGGAAAAGAAGAGCTGCATCAACATCTGAGCAAACGAATACTAAATGTACAGAGAAAGAGCACGAAAACTAGGAATGTAGGACTGGGAAGTCAAGTGCATTCATGCAGTGCGCCATTACTGGAAATGTAATAATTCTTAACCCTGACAACCCCCGAGTTCCTGATTGCTAAATATGTCTATGAATTTTCATAAATTGTTATATTTTCGTTGTATTTTGACCCACCTGCTATCCTAATGACTTGGTCCTTTCTGTGTTCCCAGGCCCACAATTTTATGTCCTCATCACTTTCTTATAACAGGTGCCGGCCTTTTTGTGTAACATGTTAGGGTTCATTTGCCTGTCTTGGGTTGCTCAATTGTGCGAAGCCTACAAGCAAATCGGTCGCTGATTGGAGGAGGTTTTTTGAAAACAATGAATCTTAAGAGATTAACATGCAATATAATCTGCTGGAGCGGAGCAGTACTTGCCAAGTGCCAGATGTGGGGTGAGGAACAGAGAGACGCAAGTGTATAAAAGAGAAGAAAAAAAAAGACATTGAAAATGAAAGGAGAACAGAAAAGAAAGAGCAATCGCTTGTCAAAAGATCAGAATTCACTGGTGAGAGGACAGGATGGGCCGCACCCTCCCATTATTTCAGCGATCATACACACTCATCCACTGGGCAAGTGTTTAACATTCTAAAATCGATAAATAAATTAAATTAAACCTTTGAAATTGGCATGAGACATGACTTGTAACAAGAAGACAGGAGCCCCTGAAAGAATAAATGAATACACTTGAAAAAGTGGTTTTATATATATATATATATATATATATATATATATATAAATAAAAGCCAAATACCACTGACTCACTCATCCATAATAAATAATAATAATACATTTTATTTATATAGCACCTTTCCCATGCTCAAGGCACTTCACAGAGTTTAAGAAAGAATGGCAGGGTATACAGTATATAGCATTGTACTAAACCAGATAAATAAAGATAGTAAATTCAGAGAAAAGCCTAACAGACAACATAATTGATGGTCTCGCACACACACATACAGGTTACATGAGCATCTTGACAGAGAAGTAAACTGAGAGAAGGGTGATAAAGTCAAGTAGAGCTAAAAGCCTTCCTGAACAGATGAGTTTTGAGTTGTTTTTTAAAAGAATTCATGGAGTCAGCTGATCTAATCAATTTCGGTAGGTCATTCCAGAGTCTGGGCGCTATGGAGCTGAAGGCCTTGTCACCCATGGAGTGTAGATTAGTGTGGGGCACAACAAGATTACCAGAATCAGAGGACCTTAGTGGGCGGGCAGGCACATAGTGATGGAGAAGGTCACTGATGTAGGAGGAGGACTTGAAATTTGGAATGTAGGTTACCCTTGGCCCATAGGTGCTTGATAAGAAACAGTTTTAAAAATTTTGTGGTCCAAGCGCGAAATTTCTTAATAGTTTTTGAGACCCGTTTGTATGTCTGTCTGCTTTTCATGAGAGAACTACTTAACGGATTTAGATCAGGTTTTTTCTATAATTTACTTGAACATTCCGTTGATTTTGCGACTTTCTCATTGTGCTAAGTATCATAGTTCGCTCGCGGTACCGATTTATTAGCCCAGATCCGAGAGTGACTCATCAGGATTTGGGGCGGCCCCCCTCACTCACGCATCTACCTCGGGTCGTAACCTTAACTCCGCTTAGTTAGCAAATGAGAGAACTACTTAACTGATTTAGATCGGGTTTTTTTTCTATAATTTGCTTGAACATTTCGGTTGATTTTGCGACTTCTCTCACTGCTCTAAGAATCATAGTTCGCTTGCAGGAGTGATATATTCATGCTAATCTGAGACAGAGGCTACGGACCGAGGGGAGGTCGAAAAGTGACGTCAGGTGTAGAGAGCTGGGCCGGGGCCCTCCTCACTGTCCTGTTTCACTAATACTCAGGCGAAGCCGTGGGGAAGAGTTAGTAATTAAATAAGAAAGTCTTACATCTTTAATGTAATATATGGAATACAATTCATATTTTTCATTTTCTCATCAGTATGCGAGAGTGGATAGAAATTAACATTAAAGAAAAATGCGGAGACAGAACTTGAGCATAAGAGTGTGCGATAAATACCTCTGTGGGTCACTGACATCCTCTTTTCTGATTCTTTTTTATAGACTTAAAATGACACCATTTTCACTTAATTCAGAGCAATTTTTACATTAACGTTTCTCACTTTCTTCTTTCCACTTCAGAGTCACCAGTTTCTTTATAATAACAATACACTCCTTCCCCTTTGTCTTTCAGTGAAATCCCCATGGACTTAACAACATGGACGGCTAACACTTTCCCATTGGACTTGCAGGAGTCAAACGCCAATACGCAGGCCAACTCATCCATGAACTCCAGTCTTCAGTGCACTGAAATGGCCCAATTTCAGCACCACCTTCTCCCCATTGTCTACAGCATTGTCTTTGTCTTCAGTTTAATTGAAAACATGACTGCACTCTACATTTTAAATAAGCAGTGGAAAAGATCCCCCCATTTCACTGCCTTTACGCTGAGTATCATAATTATTGACATTCTTTTTGCCTTCTCTCTACCGTTCATGATTTCATATCATCACAGAGGGAATGACTGGATGTTTGGGGATTTTCTGTGCAAGGTGGCAGGTTGCCTTTTTTTCTGCAATATGTACAGCTGCACAATATTCTTGTTTTGTATTTGCATTGACCGATACATTGCAGTTATGCATCCTATCAAGTACCTGCAACTTCAAAATTCTTTTTATCGCACATTCACTTCTTTTACCATATGGATGGTTATTGTTCTGGCTGCAGTCACATTTATTTTACTGGGTTCCAAAACCCGTAAGTTTTCAAATGGCAAACTTGCTTGTATGGAAAACTTTTCACATGATTTCTGGACTAAGCGACTGGCTGCATTTAGTACTATGTCAACAGTTCTGGGGTTCGTCACACCATTCCTCACCATTCTTGTCTGCTACTCCATCATTGCCAGGCGCATTATTGACATGACCCAGAAAAAGAAAGGCAGTCAGTACTTGAAGAAAAAATCCCTTTGTACCATAGCAGGGGTTGTGATGGTGTTGACGATCTGTTTCCTTCCCTTCCATGTTGTTCAGATTGTGCACATTTTATTACGCACCAATGTACTGCCTTACCCAGGATTGTTAAATTTTACATGTGTTGCTAAACCTGTTGCAACTGTGATGGCCAGCCTCAACTGCTGCCTGGATCCTTTTGTGTATTATTTTAGCATTGACAATTTTGACTTCCTTCCAGCATGTTTTGCCAGAAGACCCCAAAGAATTATTCAGAAAGAATCGTGTAGTTGAAGCACATAAACAAGTGAAGGGAATTGCTGTACACGCCACAACTTTGCCATTTTAAATGTCTCTGAATCTGCAAATATCCCTCACTTTTTTATTTTCAGAAAGTTATGAAAAAATGGATTATTTTCTTCATCTTTAACTCTTGTAACTCTTTTTTTTTTATATTTTATTTATTAATTTTTATTGTAATCATTCCATACAAATAGATCAATTTATAACCAAACAAAATTGAAGACAAATCAAACCCCACCCCTGAGAAGGAGAGCTTAGCCAAAGGAGAATTGCTTAGGGCTTTTTAATAAGGCAACAATAAATAAAAGAAAGGCAGAAATAAATATATAGGTAAATAAGAAATGGAGAAGGGAATTAAATGCGATAATCGTTATTTCTCTTATTCTAAAATAACTCTCGTAACTCTTTAATGATATATGTCATGTATAGTATTTGTGTATAATTAGCTTTAAAAGTAATGTTTATTTTGAACAGAGTCTTACAATACTTTTAAACATTTCATGAAACTGCCTTATTATACATTTTTTCTTAATATCCAGATCTCAGATACCTTACAATTCAAACCTGTGAAAGGCATCAAAAGGAGCTTCGAAACATTTGAAATGCTGGTAATTTCATTTAAATATTTCCACTTTTGTTGAAATCCAGAATTTCTGCAGTACATAAACACACACCAGGAATGTACTCCATATTTTATTTAAGTATTCAGGGCCTCAAATTCACAATTTGAGAATGTCGAGTTATAGCAATTTCTGTTTACAAGACATTCTCAGAAAAATACACTTCTGAGGGGTCCCATTTCAAAAGATAAAGTTGGGAATCGGGCTGTATTAGTAGTTATCTACGGCTTTTAACGCGTATCTAAAGGAAATTTAAAAACAAACGCTTAACCTGTTGCTAAAACTGTGATTTTGTTTCTATAGTTATACTAGGGGGCTTTGCCCTCTGCTCGCTTCGCTCACCAACAAACCCAAAACCCCCCAACCCTCCCCAGCCTGTGCTACATGCCACCCCATGGAGACACAGCCACTCCTCCGTAACCTCCTCTTAAACGGCGATACAGAGGGAAACAAATACAGGTTTTTTTTTTTTTTACCTCCTCTATGCTCGATCTGCTTTTTGCTGCTTGTGCCGTGCTGCATGTTCTGTTTGTCGCGCTGCCCTTCGAACATTTAAAAGCCTGTACAGCAGCTGTCCTGCTTGTCTCACGGGACATTAAAGTGTCTTTGAGAAAATCACGTCTCGACCCAAGATTTTTTTATATACAGATAGGTCCATAAATATTTGGACAGAGACAACTTTTTTCTAATTTTGGTTCTGTACATTACAACAATGAATTTTAAATGAAACAACTCCGATGCAGTTGAAGTGCAGACTTTCAACTTTAATTCAGTGGGGTGAACAAAACGATTGCATAAAAATGTGAGACAACTAAAGCATTTTATTAACACAATCCCTTCATTTCAAGGGCTCAAAAGTAATTGGACAATTGACTCAAAGGCTATTTCATGGGCAGGTGAGGGCAAGTCCGTCGTTATGTCATTATCAATTAAGCAGATAAAAGGCCTGGAGTTGATTTGAGGTGTGGTGCTTGCATGTGGAAGATTTTGCTGTGAACAGACAACATGCGGTCAAAGGAGCTCTCCATGCAGGTGAAAGAAGCCATCCTTAAGCTGCGAAAACAGAAAAAAACAATCCGAGAAACTGCTACAATATTACGAGTGGAAAGATCTACAGTTTGGTACATCCTGAGAAAGAAAGCAAGCACTGGTGAACTCAGCAATGCAAAAAGACCTGGACGTCCACGGAAGACAACAGTGGTGGATGATCGCAGAATCATTTCCATGGTGAAGAGAAACCCCTTCACAACAGCCAACCAAGTGAACAACACTCTCCAGGGGGTAGGCGTATCGATATCCAAGTCTACCATAAAGAGAAGACTGCATGAAAGTAAATACAGAGGGTACACAGCAAGGTGCAAGCCACTCATAAGCCTCAAGAATAGAAAGGCTAGATTGGACTTTGCTAAAGAACATCTAAAAAAGCCAGCACAGTTCTGGAAAAACATTCTTTGGACAGATGAAACCAAGATCAACCTCTACCAGAATGATGGCAAGAAAAAAGTATGGAGAAGGCGTGGACAGCTCATTATCCAAAGCATACCACATCATCTGTAAAACACGGTGGAGGCAGTGTGATGGCTTGGGCGTGCATGGCTGCCAGAGGCACTGGGACACTAGTGTTTATTGATGATGTGACACAGGACAGAAGCAGCTGAATGAATTCTGAGGTGTTCAGAGACATACTGTCTGCTCAAATCCAGCTAAATGCAGTCAAATTGATTGGGCGCTGTTTCATGATACAGATGGACAATGACCCAAAACATACAGCCAAAGCAACCCAGGAGTTTATTAAAGCAAAGAAGTGGAAAATTATTGAATGGCCAAGTCAGTCACCTGATCTTAACCTAATTGAGCATGCATTTCACTTGTTGAAGACTAAACTTCAGACAGAAAGGCCCACAAACAAACAGCAACTGAAAGCCGCTGCAGTAAAGGCCTAGCAGAGCATTAAAAAGGAGGAAACCCAGCATCTGGTGATGTCCATGAGTTCAAGACTTCAGGCCGTCATTGCCAGCAAAGGGTTTTCAACCAAGTATTAGAAATGAACATTTTATTTCCAGTTATTTAATTTGTCCAATTACTTTTGAGCCCCTGAAATGAAGGGACTGTGTTAAAAAAAATGCTTTAGTTGCCTCACATTTTTATGCAATCGTTTTGTTCACCCCACTGAATTAAAGCTGAAAGTCTGCACTTCAACTGCATCAGAGTTGTTTCATTTAAAATTCATTGTGGTAATGTACAGAACCAAAATTAGAAAAAAGTTGTCTCTGTCCAAATATTTATGGACCTAACTGTAATAGAGAGCTATACAAGAGCCATATATAATAATATGCACTCAAGACCATTTAAAACAACATACAGATTTACAGTATGTCATGTCCCACTATAAACAAAAGATTAAGTAAAACACACAATGTCTTATATCCAGTGATGTAACAAAGTTTATTTGCCTGTTTAAAATCTCTAACAATTAGATTTTGTTATTACAAGTCCCTCACTTAGAAACATTATATGCATTTAACATACAAAGAGATACAGAAATATTTTAAAGACAGTACATGTGATACTGAAAAGAGAAAAAGAAAAAAAAAAGGCTGAACAAACAACAAAATAACCAAGAAAACAGTGCTGTGGGGAACTTCATCAAGGAACATGTGCCTGGCTCTCTGTGCTCATCTGTAAGAGCTACTAGTGACAGCATCATTCAAATATCAACAAACACCTTCTAATTTTTAACTATTGCAAGAATTGGAGAAAGGCACACTCAACTAATCTTAAAGCTGTGACCATTACACTTTAGACTAAATATGCATGAGTTCACGTATCCATTGTTTCATTACTGGAAAGTAAATTTAACTAATGACTCTGACACCCCTTGCATGTTTAATACAGGTTCTGAAAAATCCTTGCTTGTTTAAAGAATTCTCTGGAGCTCTGCCCTTCTCTAAAAGTCAGACAATACACTTGAAGACTCTAATTCCCTATTTTGCCCAGGAATGTTGTTTTGTAGATTTTTCCTTTAAATCACGTAGGATCTTTAAATACCACAACAGGTCTTTCTCAATGGGTATTCATGAAGTTGAACATTTTAGTATAGCCAAAGGTTGACTCCAGATTGACCAAAAATATTTCAAGGTCAGAAATGTTAAAATATTTTATTATTTGATAAGTTACAGCTACCATAGTACACCTGTGATTTAAAGCTTAAGCAATTAAAATGAGTAATAAGTAATTATTTTGACTGAAATAATACTTCTACCAGCTTTGGAAAACTGGTTAGCCTAGAAGAAATACTCATTTCTAATGAATTTTCATTTTTAATTTAATTATCTTTACATTAGACACTTGGCGAAAGAAAAGAAAACAGCATCATCAAGCAAACCGCCCTGAAATCTGTCAAATACAATGCTTTGATTATATTCCTAAATGTAAACAATAAGAGAATGTTGCACTGTATGAAATGTTCTTTATTGCAGCTTATAAGCCATCACATACCTGTGTCTATCTACTCCCAACACGATTGAAGACGGAACAACAAGTGATGCAGTGTTAAAACATAAATGGCGTGAACATGCATCAAAGGCTCTCAAGAAACAAATGGGATTTAGCACACAAAAGAACAGAAAATGGTGACAATAATAAATGAACACTGCCGGCGGTTAGGATTTTATTGAACTTGAGCACAATTTCATTTTAATTCCTGTTTCTCAAAGTGCGTGTCCAGAAAAATATTTGCAGGTTATGATTACAAACTATTACCAGTATAAATGGTTGGATAGAGTAGTTGGAACTATGAGTAAATCTTATATTTCTGGTTAAAAGCAATGATAATGTTGTAAAAATGTTGTTTTTGTTTTGGCATACTTGTATTCTTTTCCCAAGTACCTGTATCCATCCACTAGATCTCAAGGCAGATTCACACGTGATAAAAAGCATGGGTTTTGCATAAAGGTTTGTCCTTCTTAGAATAAAATGTCTTCCCTTCCAAGTTGATCTGGCAAACCTAGAGAACAGAATAAACATTAATTCTGATGTAAGCATAAGAGTAAAGGTTTTTTCATGTGCTGAGCAAAAAAAAATCACTGCAGAACTTAGGACAATTGCAAAACGATTTACTGTCTACTTAAACAGTAATCAGAGCTAATCATGAAGCTTTAACATCAATCAATATAGTATTTGATATTACACCTTTTGTACTGAACACTACCATTGTGGTGGAAACAATAATAATACTACGTACTAAACAAGTGTACCTAAAACTTGTGTGTAAAGTAAATTCAGTCTACAGCCCAAGAGTAAAGTTTGACAGTAGGTACCACACCACAGCGAAGTTTGCCTCTCTTCCACCTACATCACTAACTATGCTGCAGCAAACTCTCACTAGGGGCTGATTCTCAACATTCAGCCTTCCTTTCACAAGTACCTACAACATAAACTTGTCCTAGCACACCATCTGACCATGTGTGCCGTAGACTGCCAGGATAAATTCCATCTCATCACCCCCACCATATAACTGGATTGGGCAAAATAAGAGTGGATAGATGGAGCTGGCATAAGAAAAGACTTAAATAATAAGTAGACCAGTGTAAATTTTGTTGATTTGATAAAGATTATGGTGCGTTGTGAATGGAAGGCTTTTTATACTGGAGGATATGTATATTTTTGCCATACAGATATATACAAATATAAGTTTAAGATAAGTATCAAAAACTTCAAAATGATGTTAACAGTATACTCCAGTATGAAACTGTTATATTTTATGATAAAGTACTTTTCTTGCAGTAACTTTAAAACGTGAATATGTCTTAGTTTGCTGATAATGGGCTGGTAAATACAGCCCTGGCAAAATTGTTACTCCTATCTGAAGGTCCGTGATAACTGGACTCTGTATTTATGAAACTACATAAGGATTATTTCTTTCTCATTTATTAGCTATCTGCAATTTCTCCCTTACTGGTGGGGGGAAGACCAATACTTGAACCGTCATTAAAAGAAAAACTGAAAGAAAAGCACAATGAAATAATATAGACTGAGAGTAGCTGAGAGATACCTATTACAATTTGTTATAATGGTTCAAATGCATTTCTACAGACTGTAGTTGAGAAAGGTGTTAGGACTCTGCATAACTATACAGAATGGAGATAATCTGTAAACAGATATAAAACCTTAGGTTATTTGTGTTGTCAAGTGTTCCATTAATGACACTTTCTATAGGGAATTTGTACATAGATATATCAGCTTGTATTTGGCAGTGATACTTTTAAATGTGTGACGTCTTAGGATCCATGTGAAACCTATAGAGGTTGTTTAGCAAGATCAAGTGTGAAGGATTCCACTAGTTACACATAGAAATTAGGCAAAAAAGTGACAGAAAGACTGCAAGACTCATAAGTATCAGAAAATAGAGATTAAGAGATTAAGTTTGTGTGCTATCAGAAATAGCCAGCTTTTCCCTTGTGCATTTAAAGATGCAAATTTTCTCTTATCCATGAGGAAGGATATAAATAAAGATGTAACAAATTAAATGATGACCTAAATATACATTTTCTAAATTAAAATTTATAAGTTACTTTTACTTCCCACTCTGGAGCAAAAATATACAACTGTCAACTCTTTACCCTTTCACTTTACTTGATGTCTGGCTTGATCTTGGTTTATGTTCATTGCAGAGCTTCACTGAATACGAATTTCAGTATTTTAAACTTGAAATGAAAATCTATTATGATGCCACAATGAGTAACTGGAAAAGAAAAATGTCTCCTCCAGTTGTTATCACATTCACATTTATAAACAGTCACGATAAATTATTGAAATTTAATGTTTAATCTTGTGCCGTTACATATCAATGAGGGACTGAAATATGTGCTCTAATTTTAAAATGAAAGATGTAACAAAAACTATATGTCATATTCAAAGAATTATTAAAATGCTGTAGGATTGTGAGCAGTCCTTTTGTCATCTAATACAGTTTCCAAGTCGAGCAGGACCTTTGCATAAATCAGTTTAAAGTAACAGCTCTATAAAGAATGATGTTTTCTGTTTTGAAGAACAAATTCATATTATAACAGATTCCATGTAATAAGATTAAATAATCTGAAAATAAAGCAATTTGAGATTCAAGAATATTGTTAATACTTGTTTTCAAATAAAGACCGACAATTCACTTTCAAGAAATAAAAACACAACTATAAAGATGCATATGGTTATTACTTTTCATTAAGTGCAACAGGAATATGAGTGGTGAATTGGTGGGTGCAATTATGTAATGGAACTAATGTCCTGGGGTTAAAATCCCATGACCAGTTGTTGTCCCTGTGGAGTTTGTGTCATGTCATGTGAGTTTTCCTGCCCTTTGCTAATTCCTTACTTTCACCAGATGTTGCCAACATAAGCTTAAGTTATGGTGGCCCTGAATCAGGCTAAGCAAGTTTGATAGTGTTATGTCACAACAGGAATATTTCTGTTAGTCAAAACTGGCACTTCTAAAGATACTGACCTATCTGATCATGCTATGTCCTACCCAACAACTATGAACTTTAAACAAGACTGCAACTCTGCCTCTATCAATTCGGTTCACTAAACTGGATGACTTCAGATGTTCGCCCTTTCTCCTTAAATGTAATGTCCACCGCATTTCTGAACACTCTCATAAAATTTTTATCACTTCCACAGACACATACCATCAGTTTTGTTTATTTATAAGTTTGTCAGCTATTAGTAATCACAAATACAGGTTGGAGTCTGAACAAAGGTAGTTTTAAAAGATTTTTATATTATATTGAAATAAATACTGGCCTATTTGCCAAAGTCTGCAATGAGGAGTATGAAACAAACTATTTCCAAATTATTCTATTAAAATAACTGAAGAGATTTAGTTTTAAAGCTGGTTGACTTGGAAAAGTTTACCCATCCATTAATTTCCCGAGTCCCGTTATCCCAGTCTAGTGCCAAAGGAAGGTGAAAACTATCCTGGATGTTAAGCCATTGAGACAGCCCTACTTGTTGCACCCTTCCATCACAGTTTGTACTCACACATGCCTCGAAATTCCTCATTCTAAGCAAATTTGCAGTCACCAATTATTCAGTCGGCATGTCTTTGGGTTAAGGGAGGAATACTGCAGCACTAGGGAAAAGTGTCTGTGAACTGCACACAGACAGTGACTGGGCTAAGAATCAACCCACGTTTTTGGAACTATGAAACAGCAACCCACATCACTGCACAACCAAGTTGCTTTAAAATCAAAAACCAATTATCAAATTTGTTACAGTAGTCAGAAGAACAAGAAGAGTTCGTATAGTCTGTAGCTGACGTTAATTAGGTTGTGTAGTACTTTTTTTTTTTTTAAGAAGATTACAAGTATAAAAAAAAGTTTATGTATTACACAGTGAAAACATTAAAATATTGATATTTTTTAATATATTTTTTATTTGCATTTTGTTTTCTGATTATGCCATTCCTTTTGTTCAAATTTTGCATTTCTTTCTTAATACTGTTATTAAATGCCTGAGAAGATGAAATATTTTATCTTTACTGAAGCTATCTATACTAATATGGACTGGGTAATGTGTTAGGAACAAAAGAATGCCACATCGTTTGATAGAAATGAAAATTATCAACCTACAGAGGGCTAAATTCTAAGACACCACGAAAATCAAAGTAAAAAAATGATGCAGCAGTTTTGCCGAAATTTCACTGCAGCAACTCAAAGTAGTACTCAGTAGCTTGTATGCCATCCCCCCCCCCCCCCCCTCCTCAAAGTCACGGCATGTTCCTAATGAGACACAGATGGTGTCCTGGGAGATCTCCTCCCAGATTTGGACCAGGGAATCACTGAGCTCCTGGACAGTCTGAGGTGCAACCTGGCGGCGTCAGATGGACCAAAACATAATGGTCCCAGAGGTGTTCTATTGGATTTTGGTCAAGCAAGCGTGGGGGCCAGTCAATGCCGTCAATTCCTTCATCCTCCAGGAACTGCCTGCATACTCTCGTCACATGAGGCCGGGCATTATCATGCACCACGAGGAACCCAGGACTCACTGCACCAGCATAGGGTCTGACAATGGGTCCAAGGATTTTATCCCGATATCTAATAGCAGTCAAGGTGCCGTTGTCTAGCCTGTAGAGGTCTGTGCGTTCCTTCACTGATATGCCTCCCGGGACCATCACTGACCCACCACCAAACTAGTCATGCTGAATGATGTTACAGGCAGCATAACATTCTCCACGGCTTCTCCAGACACTTTCACGTCTGTCACATGTGCTCAGGGTAAACCTGCTCTCATCTGTGAAAAGCATTAGGTGCCAGTGGTGGACCTGCCAATTCTGGTATTCTATGTCAAATTCCAATTGAGCTCAATGGTGCCAGGCAGTGAGCACAGGGCCCACTAGAGGATGTTGGACCCTCAGGCCACCCTCATGAAGTCTGTTTCTAATTGTTTAGTCAGAGACATTCACACCAGTGGACTGCTGGAGGTCATTTTGTAGGGCTCTGGCAGTGCTCATCCTGTTCCTCCTTGCCCAAAGGAGCAGATACCCGTCCTGCTGACGGGTTAAGGGCCTTCTATGGCCCTGTCCAGTTCTCCTAGAGAAACTGCCTGTCTCCTGGAATCTCCTCCATGCCCTTGAGACTGTGCTGGGAGACAGCAAATCTTCTGGCAATGGCACGTATTGATGTGCCATCCTGGAGAAGCTGGACTACCTGTGCAACCTCTGTATGGTTCAGGTATCACCTCATGCTCCCAGTGGTGACAATGACCGTAGCCAAGTGCAAAACTAGTGAAAAACAGAAAAGATGAGGAGGGAAAAATGTCAGTAGTCTCCACCTGTTAAACCATTCCTGTTTTGGGGGTCGTCTCATTGTTGCCCCTCTAGTGCAACTGTTGTTAATTTCATTAACACCAAAGCAGCTGAAACTGATTAACAACTCTGCTACTTAACTGACCAGATCAATATCCCAAAAGTTTCAGTGACTTGATGCTATACTCTGATTGAAAAGTGTTCCTTATGTAATAGATCACAGACATGGATGGGTGTCCCAGTCGGGACTGGTTCCTTTCCTTTAATCAGCCGGGAGGACAATGTGACGATGGAGGGAAGCTTTGTTTCAAAACTATATGCCTCCCCAACACACTAGATGGCAGCATCCCTGAGTTCCAGGACCCATTCTGATACCACCATGTATTACGGAACTTATAGTGCAGTAAGGCAGCCCTGTTGGGATCCGTGGGTACCACCAGAGGTTGCTACAGCTGTGCTCCCTGCTTTAGGGAACTTCTAATTGACCTAGAAGTACTTCTGTCGGGTTATGCTGTGGCACCAAAAGTATTCCTGAGTTAAAGATAAAAGGAGCCACTTGACCTTATTCAGCAAGTCAGAATCGGGAAGAAGAAGGCATCACTTGTGGGAGAAAGAGGAGTTCCAAGAAGAAGAGAGAAGAAAACAATCACTTTTGATTGTGTTTTGTCTTGGTCAGAAAGGTATTGGAAGAATAAAAACCTTTATTTGAAACCATGACAGTGTTTGTGCGTGTCAGTTGTGTCTGGGGTTTAGGGCTCTATGGCTCGTCTTCCAGTTATTAAACTCATGAATTATAAACATTACTGAGATTTTTGCTTAGATTACAATTATTAGAAATCCATAACTATTTTTGTTTTAAAGACAAAATCAAAAACAAGTAGCAAATCAAATTAAGGGAGCAGGTATAAGCATTATTAAAAATGACTGGAAAAAACTCATTTGCGATAAACAGAGTTAAACTGGATATGTCATTTGTTAGAATGAGTAAACTAATGATTAAACCGAATAGTTTTTGTGCCTGTCTATTTCACAAAAACAGTCTGAAGAAATCATTTGCAATTTATTTAAGGTTTAAGATTTGTTTGCCGTTTAAAGAAAAAAAAATAGAAGAACCACAAGCTATTAAGTAAAATTTGAGGAAACCTCAAATTCACATGCTTACAGCGCATACAAAACAGGTGTCATGCCAACTGTAGTCCAAAGCCTCCAGGAAACGGTCACCAGCATCTATCTTGAAGTCACAGCCATGACATTTTGTGCCAAACATCTTCTCATAGTCTGTAAAAGAATTAACACCACAAAGTTTAAACATTTATGTGCAATATCATTTTGAAAGAAAGAGATGAAATTCAACTAAGTCCCAAAGTAAACCACAGTGTAGGCTTAGATTGTTTTAAGTAATGGAAAACATTACCTTATAAAAAAAAATGACCCAAGTAACCAAATATATTTAATTGGTGGTTTGTGCTTTTGTAGTTGTATATGGGTAATTATGTTTGCAATTGGTAAAGACTGTCCAGATCTTGAAGGATTATTTGAAAATATATTTTGGTGTTTTTTCTAATCTCAACTTGCTCCTCTGCCACTTTAGAGATTGTTCAGTTCTTGTTTCTATGTTTGTTTGCATTTTTAAAAATACCAACTTCAATTCCGTTACACATTTTTACTGGTTCTCTAAAGCTATATAACACACACTCTACATTTAATCTGAAAGAAGGCTGTTGGTTTCATTGTAACTTTTATGAAGTGATTTATTATTAGCTAACAGTAGTCAAGATTTTACACACAGTTTTTACATTTCACTTTCTAATGTGTAGAAGGGTCAGATATGCAAGACACTCTGCTTAAGAAACCACTGATATGTACTACAAGAAATATAACATATCTGTACTATTTAGAAGCACACATCAACACACAAGGACCTCAGATATCAAAAAGAAAATATTTAACCATTTGTAAAGTCAGAAAGTTTTAATATATACGGTACATATGTTACTGTGCTAACATACATATGCATACCTTTCTCACAATATGGTTCTCCTTCCTCCATATAGAAAGCATCATTTCTTATCGGAGTTTTGCATGCAGCACATACAAAACATTGAACATGCCAAGTCATCTTCAAAGCATGCATGATTTCCTGGAAAACAATAACAGAATTTGCTTCATGAATGTAGCATGGCCACATATGTTGAGGAACAACACATATGTTGATGAAAATAGATTATATTAAAAAAAAAATATCCATCCACATATCATTTACTGATCCTTTCTTATTCCATTATTTTCTGGGTAGTGAAAGCATATATGGCACTGACCATAAAAATGGAACCAATAAAAGTTGAAATGTTAACCATAATAGAACTCACTCACGTACGCATTCAGTGTGGCTTTTCAGGCCATTAATTATGTATTTGGCAGGCAGAAGGAAACCCATGCAAACATAAAAAAGATAATGTGTGAAATACATTTTTGACTGAGCCAAGACTTGAAGCTCAGGTATCTGGACTCACAAAAGAAAACACAGCACTAACCATTTTACCTCCACCCCACCCTTCAAGAATTTATAAAGAATACGTGCAGCTCAGAATGGAAACACACTAGGTAGTGTTTCTTCTGGGGACACAAATTTTGTACCGCAGTGCAAAATGATGATGCAAGGCAAATTAGGGGTTTGTTGAAGATCTAAAGCTAAAACAAACACATAAAGTCTTTCTTTTTTAGCTGAAGCCTAGACTCACCTTTGGCTTTGTACAAGAACTTACTGTATTTAAACATTATTAGAATGAAAACTATACATTACTAATTGTAAAAATCTATATACAGTGCATCCGGAAAGTATTCACAGCGCATCACTTTTTCCACGTTTTGTTATGTTACAGCCTTATTCCAAAATGGATTAAATTCATTTTTTTCCTCAGAATTCTACACACAACACCCCATAATGACAACGTGAAAAAAGTTTACTTGAGGTCTTTGCAAATTTATTAAAAATAAAAAAACTGAGAAATCACATGTACATAAGTATTCACAGCCTTTGCTCAATACTTTGTCGATGCACCTTTGGCAGCAATTACTGCCTCAAGTCTTTTTGAATATGATGCCACAAGCTTGGCACACCTATCCTTGGCCAGTTTCGCCTATTCCTCTTTGCAGCACCTCTCAAGCTCAATCAGGTTGGATGGGAAGTGTCATTTTAATGCCATTTTAAGATCTCTCCAGAGATGTTCAATCGGATTCAAGTCTGGGCTCTGGCTGGGCCACTCAAGGACATTCACAGAGTTGTCCTGAAGCCACTCCTTTGATATCTTGGCTGTGTGCTTAGGGTCGTTGTCCTGCTGAAAGATGAACTGTCGCCCCAGTCTGCGGTCAAGAGCGCTCTGGAGCAGGTTTTCATCCAGTATGTCTCTGTACATTGCTGCAGTCATCTTTCCCTTTATCCTGACTAGTCTCCCAGTCCCTGCCGCTGAAAAACATCCCCACAGCATGATGCTGCCACCACCATGCTTCACTGTAGGGATGGTATTGGCCTGGTGATGAGCGGTGCCTGGTTTCCTCCAAACGTGACGCCTGGCATTCACACCAAAGAGTTCAATCTTTGTCTCATCAGACCAGAGAATTTTCTTTCTCATGGTCTGAGAGTCCTTCAGGTGCCTTGTGCCAAACTCCAGGCGGGCTGTCATATGCCTTTTACTTACGAGTGGCTTCTGTCTGGCCACTCTACCATACAGGCCTGATTGGTGGATTGCTGCAGAGATGGTTCTCCTTCTGGAAGGTTCTCCTCTCTCCACAGAGGACCTCTGGAACTCTGACAGAGTGACCATCGGGTTCTTGGTCACTTCCTTGACTAAGGCCTTTCTCCCCCGATCGCTCAATTTAGATGGCTGGCCAGCTCTAGGAAGAGTCCTGGTGGTTTCGAACTTCTTCCACTTACGGATGATGGAGGCCACTGTACTCATTTGGACCTTCAAAGCAGCAGAACATTTTTCTGTAACCTTCCCCAGATTTGTGCCTCGAGACAATCCTGTCCCGGAGGTCTACAGACAATTCCTTTGACTTCATGCTTGGTTTGTGCTCTGACATGAACTGTCAACTGTGGGACCTTATATAGACAGGTGTGTGCCTTTCCAAATCATGTCCAATCAACTGAATTTACCACAGGTGGACTCCAATTAAGCTGCAGAAACATCTCAAGGATGATCAGGGGAAACAGGATGCACCTGAGCTCAATTTTGAGCTTCATGGCAAAGGCTGTGAATAGTTATGTACATGTGCTTTCTCAATTTTTTTTATTTTTAATAAATTTGCAAAAATCTCAAGTAAACTTTTTTCACGTTGCCATTATGGGGTGTTGTGTGTAGAATTCTGAGGAAAAAAATGAATTTAATCCATTTTGGAATAAGGCTGTAACATAACAAAATGTGGAAAAAGCAATGCACTGTGAATACTTTCCGGATGCACTGTACCTGTATGGGGTTGTACTTGAATGGATAGCATGATGGCCTGACTGTGTTTCTTGTTTCTATGTCACATAGTAAGCAATATGCTTGATATAGCAGGCACAAACAATACCAAAAATAACTTTGATGTACTGCACATTACAGAGGACTTTCAGCTCATTAGTACAAGTGAGCATGGCATGAAGTTTATACATAACATGGTGAGGTGTCTATTTTATTTAATCAAATGTGATTTCTAGTCAATCTGCATAAGTAGATTGAGGGGGGAATATACTATTGCTAATCTAATGCTTAAAACAAACAAAAAAAGCTTTCATGAGCCTTTAACCAATCAAAATATTTGAATTTCCAATCTTTTATTTTACCCTGTGATGGACTGCTGCCCTGTAAAGCTGTTGATCTTGCCTTGCGCCCAATAATCTCTGAGATAGGCCTCAGATTCCCCATGACCCTGCCCTGGATAACTGGGTTAGGAAAATTGATGGATGTTTTATTTTTGTGTGGTGTTAACTTTCATTGTATTTTTAATTTTTTAAACATCACTGAATGTGTCTAACTTGGATAACACAGTTGTCTTCAGTTTTTAGGGGACACAAAATGTTGCTGCCATTAATAGTTTCTTTGCCTTTTTTATCCTTTTTTGTTATTAAAAGAAAAAATATACATAAAATACACATTTCGTCTTTCGTTAGGTAAAATGGTTAAATAGTACTAACCCTCATTAAACTCACTAAAAAAGTATCAAACTGTTCAAACAAAACTCCCCATAACCCTCAGCCACCAATGGGTAAAGACAATAACTTTAACAAATAATGGAAACAGAACATAATGCAGAAAAAAAGCAATACAATTATTAAAAAACAGAAGTAGCTTGTTGACTCTAACTTTGTATTTTCAAAGAAATATTTTCACTTTAATTTTTCCTTTGTTGGCATTGATAACAAAGGTATATTATCATTTTTATTTATCAAATGAATTAACACTAGCTTTCAATGGCTGGTTAAAAAGCAAAAGTGTATTTGTGGTGTATGAGTAGTGTAAAATGTTTTTGTCTCTTCATATTTCACATTTTTATTAATTTGTTTACATTATTTTATCTCATACTGCGTATGCAGAAATATTCAGAAATACTTACTCCTGTGATTATCTTCTTGCATTTAGCACAGTTGGGTGCATAGCGACTATCATAACATTTGGTGCAGTAGATAGAACCTCTCTCCTCAAAGAATCCGCCTTCCTCCAAAACAGCTTTACACTGGCAGCAGGTGAACTCTTCTGGATGCCATGAACGACCTAAAGCTACCAGATAACGACCCCTACATAAATGTAAGAGGAAAATAATATAAATTGACTCAGGGCTAAGCACAAAGAAACTAATAGCCATTGTGACTACACATAAATATGGAGAGAATCTCAGAATGTAGCAACAAGCAGACAGGATTCCATTTTATGTTGTATACTTATTGTTTACTGAGAGGGCAATAAAGCTAAAAGTGTATAAATTTGACTTTGCAGCAGGTGTAATCCAGCATTGAGAGAACCTGAGTTTCTTTACTAGCATATGCAATTTCTTGCCAAGATTACTCTTTAAATTCAGTTCTTTTTAAAGACAGAATGAACGGTATATGACAAAATCAACCAGTTTCACTACTTTATCTTTACATTTATTATTTCCAGATATTTAATTTTAAAAACATCATGTTCTAAAATGCTACTGATTACTTGTTTTAATAGGTATATAATTGAATGAGCAGTGGGGGTAACACAGGTAGTCATGTAATCAAAAGCAGTCATTCTATTCCAAGATCATTATTATTATTGTATTATTTAATAGTTATTTTTTTAATATTCATCTTAATTTTCAAATAAAAGCAAGAGTTTGAGTTAAGTAATACATTTGTAGATGTGTGAAGTACTATGCTGTACAATGGAATGTGAGCACTGGAATGTACAACCTCAATTCCAAAAGAGCTGGGACGCGGAGTAAAATGTAAATAAAAACAGAATGCAATGATTTGCAAATCTCATAAACCTATACTTTATTCACAATTGAATACAGAAAATATATCAAATGTTGTAAGTGAGAAAATGCACCATTTTATGAAAAGAATAAGGCAATTTTGAATTTTATGGCAGCAACACGTCTCAAAAATATGGGACAGGGCCATGTTGAACACTGTGTAGCATCCCAACAGTCAATAAAAATTTGGGAATTGAGGAGACCATTTGCTGGACTTTTGGGAAAGGAATGTTGTGCCACTCTTGTATGATATAGCATGCTAGCTGCTCAACAGTTCTGGGTAGTCTTTTGTCGTATTTTTCATTTCATGAAGCGCCAAATGTATTCGATTGGTGAATGGTCTGGACTGCAGGCCAGCCAGTTCAGCACAGAGACTCATCTACTAAAAAGCCATGCTAATGTAATAGAGGCAGTATGCAGTTTAGCATCATCTTGCTGAAATATGCAAGGTCTTCCCTGAAAAAAGAGCTGTCTGGATGGGATCATATGTTGCTCTAAAACCTTTATATGCAGTACCTTTCAGCATTGATGGTGCCTTTCCAGATGTGCAAGCTGCCAATTCCATGGGCACTAATGCACCCACATAATACCGCAGATACAGGCTTTTGAACTGAGATGCTGATAACAAATTCAGATGGCCCTTCACCTCTTTAGTCCGGAGGATGCGGCGTCCATCTTCAATGTGTCTGACCACAGACAAAGAACCATTTTCCACTTTGTCTCTGCCCATTTTAAATGAGCTTTGGCTAAGAGAAGAAGGCAGAATTTCTGGATCATGTTCATATATGGCTTCCTCTTTGTATGATAAAGCTTTAACCTGCATTTTTGGATGGCATGCCCAACTATGTTCACAGACAATGATTTCTGGAAGTGTTCCTGCTCCGATTCAGTAATTTCCATGACAGAATCATGCCTGTTTTTAATGCAGTGCTGCCTGAGGGCCCAAAGATCACAGGCGTACAATATTGATTTTCGTCCTTGTTACTTGCGCATAGACATTTCTCCAGATTCTTGGAATCTTTTGATGATATTACGTACTGCAGATGATGAGATATTTAAAGTCTTTGCAATTTTATGTTGAGGAACATTATTATGAAATTGTTCCACAATTTGTAGATGCAGTGTTTTTGCAGATTGGTGAACCTCTGCCCATCTTTACTTCTGAGAGACCCAGCCTCTGTAAGATGCTCTTTTCATATCCAATCATGTTACTGACCTGTTGCCAATTCACCTAATTAGTTGCAAAATGCTCCTCCAGCTGTTTCTTTTTAGTACCACTTACTTTTCCAGCCTTTTGTTTCCCCCATCCCAACTTTTTTGAGACATGTAGTTGCCATCAAATTCAAAATTAGCTAAAAATTTTCAAGAAATAGTAAAATGTCTCACTTTCAACATTTGATATATTTTCTATGTTCTACTGTGAATAAATTATGGGTTTATGGGATTTGCAATTGATTGCATTCTGTTTTTATTCACATTTTACACCGCATTCCAACTTTTATGGAACAATTCACATAATCCTCTACCAAAAACTTGCTAGTACCGTATTGCTATTACTTTTTAAAATCTTTTGATAAATACAAAGTAGACACTTCAACTTAATTCTGTGAATATCTGTCTAATTGATTGGAAAAAACTTTGCTCTGTGATATTTTATATTGTTGGTTAAGTTGTTGTTAGACTAAGTTTAATTGCTTTATTAATTGTAACCTACGATTTTAAATGTATTAGTTATTACATCTTTTCACTTGTGACAATCAACTTTTGCTACCTGTCCTACTACAACTGCCAAACAAACAGGCCCTAGCCTAATGTTACTTGATTAAACTTGGAAAGTTCTTTTAGGTTTTTTTTTTGGTCTGCTCTTCACTTTTTCTCCTCCTTCTGTTATTCATCTCACGGCTGTATAAAGTGATGGTTTTTTGGAGTGACTTAAGATATGTCCCATCATCTTAAGCCTCTTTTCTGTGATTATATGCTGCACCCCTGAAGTTGTCCCTTTTTAATACTTCTTTATTTTTTTAATGTGGTTGAGATGGGTTAGACATCACTGATGACACACATTTAGCTAGTTCCATGTTCTGAGGTTGGTATTAAGACCAATTACTTGTGACTTCCCGATTTGTGTACTTTCTTGGAAGGTAGTTCCTGCTTTGCATAGATGTGCAATCACTATCTACAGCTGTCACACTTCCCAGGCAAGTAAACTAGTCTATGCTTTCTAGGCACTTTCCCTTGATATTACCCCCTTCAATTAAGCATTACATCAAATACTAGTAGAAAAGGGAAAAAAGCTAAATTAATTATTAACCACAATTATTTTTGTGAGAAATAATTAGGAAAAAAACTCCATTACTGTCAAAGGACTACAACAAATTCAATCAATTACTCTTTACCATAAAGATGCTAAAATGAAAGCTATTATAGACTTGTAAACTCATCTCCTATGTATAATGTTATGTCCAGGGAGTGCTTCAGGCCTGATGGGTGACAGGAGACATATTTGTTTTCTCCCAATGCATTAATATACTAAATGGTTTGTAAATAATTACTAAAATACTATTGTCCATTCAAGGTCTTGATATAAACATAGCAAACATAGGCAGCTATCAGAGAACAACAGCTTCTTACTCACTAGATAGTGTGAAAAGTGAAAAACTGATTATGACCTATCTAGCTCACAGTGCATGAAAATGCCACATGAAAAATAAGCACACATTGATGACTTTATATCACTATTGTTAACACAAAGGAGAAATACAGTTTCTGCAATGTATGCTACATTGGAAAAAAAGATTCAAAAATAAATTCTTTAGTTTGAAATACTGACCCGACAAATGCGCGATGGACAAATGTGCACCAACAAAATCTTGACGTCAAAATCGCGCCGACAAATGCGCAATAATCCTCTTTAATAAAATCCCTGTGTGCGTCCAGGTGTCCGTGTGTGAAGTGTGCATGCGTGGGGCACGGTGCGATGCGCGATATTACTGTCAGAGAAAGTTAGAGGCGTTTTATGGAAATACAAACCAGTATTACTGCGAGAGGAAATTAAAGGTACACAATACAGTGACGCATATTACAGCACTTACAAGCCAGTATTACTGTCAGAAGAAATTAAAGGCATTTTACCGACGCGCATGCCTGTATTACTGCCAGAGAAAATTAAAGGTATATTACGGACGTACAAGCCAGTGGACGTACAAGACGGTATCCTTCAATAAGGGCGCTCACAGGCATCCTTCAATAAGGGCGCGCACAAAAAGACGAGCCTCAAAAGCCTTTATTCGCCGCGCTCAATTGAGGTCGCTCTTTTGAAGCTCGCCTTTTTGTGCACGCCCTTATTGAATAGAGCTGTACAAGACAGTATTACTGTCACAGAAAATTAAAGACACACAATACAAGGCGGCAGCCCACGAAGAACGGTCAGCTCAGCAAGTAAACATCAACAAAAGAAAGACTGAAAGAAAGAAAAATACGACCAACAAAAAGAATGAGGTCAAAGTCCCTTGCCATTTAATATAGACTGTTCCTACTAATGTTTATGCACTACTGTTCTAGCGCCCGTTATTGTAACGGGCTAAATGACTAGTTAGTAGTATAAAAGCATAAAAAGTTCTACTTAAATATGGTTTGTAAAACTTAATTTAGATGTCAATATTATGAGATATGAGAAATAAAACATTTTGCTATATATTACATGATACCTGGCTACATATTAGTGGGTCAGCACAGTCAATAGGATTTCCACAGCTTGTTGATACACAGATTTTGATTTTCGCGATTTTGTCGGTGTGCATTTGTCGAAAATCAGTTCGCAGGTTTGTTGGCGCGCATTTGTCGGTCGCGGTTTTGTCGGGGCGCATTTGTCTATCGCGCATTTGTTGGTGAACCATTTGAAATATATTAAATAGTTAAACAGATAGTTAAAAGAGAGAATATTTTATGAAACAATTTAACTCAGTTCTACAAATTTTATATATTTTCACTACCAAATTGAGGAGACAAGCAATAATTTAATCCATGAAACCACATTTCACTTCTTTCTGTATTATCACTACTTGTGGTGTCGGCAAAAATATATGCTTAGTACTTCACTAAACATTTTTACATCCAAAACAAAACAAAAAAATTAAATTTGGTTTTATCTTCTTATTAACATCAAACAGAAGGGAGAATTCAATGGTAACTACTATCCCTTGATCTCATTATCTTTTCCCTATTCACTTTTTTAATTTTATTGATTTTATTGTAATCATTCCATATAAATAGATCAATTTTTACAAAAAAAAATAGGATTGAAAACAAATCAACCCCCACTCCTGAGAAAGAGAGCATGGCCAACGGACTAAAACTTAAAAATTGTAAAAATAAATAAATTGAAGAGTTTAATAGGCGGACACAGACAAATGGGGAAGAAAAAGAAATGAGGAGAGATTCTACTTCCTCAGTGCTTTAAGAGCTTATTCTAAAATATTATTGATTACATCCTGCCAGGTTTTGAAAAAGTTCTGCACAGATCCTCTAAGTGAGAATTTGATTTTTTCCAATTTCAAATAATATAAAACATCAGTTACCCACTGACTTAAAAGAGGAGAGTTAAGATTCTTCCACATTAGCAAAATAAGTCTGCGTGCCAATAGTGTAGTGAAGGCAATCACAGTTTGTTTGTCCTTCTCCACTTTAAGCCCATCTGGAAGAACACCAAACACAGCTGTTAATGGGTTAGGAGGGATTGTGACACCAAGGCTGTCTCAAAGGCAATTAAAAATTTTTGTCCAGAATGATGTTAATTTGGTGCAGGCCCAAAACATGTGACCCAGTGAGGTTGGAGCTTGATTGCAGCGTTCACAGGTTGGATCTTGCCCTGGAAACATTTTGGACAATTTCAACCGAGACAGATGTGCTCGATATATAATTTTGAGTTGAATAATTGTATGCTTTGCACATATGGAGCTCGAATGAATTCTCTGCATTGCTACCTTCCACTCCTTTTCTGATATATTGAGTGAGAGATCCTTTTCCCATTGTCCTCTTGGATCTTTGAAAGGGAGGGACTGTAAAATATTTTTATATATTGCAGAAATGCTGTCTGAGTCCTTGAGACTGAGCAATATTTTTTCCAGCATAGAAGAAGGTGGGAGATGGGGAAAATTGGGCAGGTTCTGTTTGACAAAGTTTCTAATTTGAAGATGGTGAAAGAAATGTGTTGCTGGGAGATTAAATTTGAAATGTAATTGTTCATAGGATGCAAAGATGTTGTCTATATAAAGATCTCTAAGCAATTTAATCCCAAATGTTTTCCAGATATTAAAAACTGCATTAGTTTGCGAGGGTTGAAAAAGGTGGTTCTCATGCACAGGTGCCACAGATAAAAGATTCTCCATCTTAAAATGCTTTCTACATTGGTTCCATATTCTGAGTGAGTGAAGCACAGTTGGGTTATTAGTATATTGGCGATAACTTGCATTTATTGGGGCACAAAGCAGGGAATATAGAAAAGTACTGCAGGATTTTACTTCTATTGCGGACGAAGCCTGTGTATGTTCATCTATTTGTGTCCAGGTTTTTATAGCTTGTATGTTTGCTGGCCAGTAGTAAAACTGAAAGTTAGGTAGAGCCATGTCACCTTCTGTCTTTGTAGAGTCTCTCTTTGGATACGTGGATGTTTTAGGTTCCAAATAAATTAGGTTATGGTTGAATCTAATTGAATGATTTATTGATGTATATTGGAATGTTTTGAAATAAAAAGAGAAGTTTAGGAAGGATATTCACCTTAACAACGTTAATTCTTCCAGCTAGAGTGAGATGGAGGGTTTACCATCTATGCAAGTCTTGCTTAATTTTTTTTTATGCAGATGGCAAAATTTTGTTGATAAAGATTTATGTTTGTGATATTTACCCCTAGGTATTTAAACTGATCTGCAATAATAAAAGGAAAGGTATCCAATCTAATATTGTATGCTTGAGAATTCACTGGAAAGAGCACACTTTTATTCAAATTAATTCTGACACCAGAGATCTTTTGAAATTCTGCAAGTGCTGTTAAGACTGCAGGCACAGTATTTTGTGGGTCTGATATATACAAAACCATTTCATTTGCATATAAAGAAATTTTCTGTTCCAGTCCTTCTCTGGTAAGCATTTCGACAGTGAACTGGCATTGGTTGAATGGTGATTGCAAATAGCAGTGGTGACAAGGGATATCCTTGTCTGGTACCACATTCTAGTTTAAAGTACTCTGAGCAAATGTTGTTAATACAAACTGAAGCTTCTGGATTGGTATACAGTAGTTTGATCCATGCACAAATATTCGGGCCAAACCCAAATTTCTCTAATGTAGTGAAAAGGTAGTTCCATTCAATCATATCAAATGCTTTTTCTGCATCCAATGATAATATCATCTCCGGGGTGTTTGTCTTTGCAAGTGAATATATTACATTAAACAGGCGTCGGAGATTGGAAGCTATGTGTAGGCCTTTAATAAATCCAGTTTGATCTTGTGATATTACTGAAGGCAGCACTTTCTCCATCCTTCTAGCTAGGACTTTGGAGAGTATCTTAACATCATTATTCAGAAGTGAAATTGGTCTGTATGATGCACATTGTAATAACTCCTTGTTTGGTTTAGGAATGACAGTGATTAATACTTGGAGAAAAGTTTGAGGTAGAATTTGATTGTCTCTAGCTTCTGTAAAGGTTGCTAATAAGAAGGGGAGCTAGTCAAGTGGAGAATTTCTTATAAAATTCGAAAGGGTAGCCATCAGGGCCTGCTGCTTTCCCGCTCTGAAGTGACTTTATAGCATTTAGTAATTCTGATAGTGCCAGAAGTTTATCCAATTCGTCTGTAATAAATATCTATTTGTGGTATCTGTAATGTACCCAGAAATGCATTAGATTGTGTGTTGTCTTCTTTGAACTCAGTAGAATACAAGGATTTATAGTAGTCTCTAAATGTGTGCATTATATTTTTATGGTCAATGATTTTATCTCCGTTCGTGTTGGTGATTGCTGGGATTGTATTACGAACTTATTGCTTGTGGATTTGTTGAGCTAAGAGCTTATTAGCTTTCTCTCCGTGTTCATAGTAATGATGTCTTGATTTAAAAATGAGTTGCTCAGTTTCTTTGGTTGTTAAGAGGTTGAGCTCTGAATGCAGAGCCTGTCTTTTCTTATGAAGAGCTTCACTTGGACATTTGGTATGTTCTTGATCTATTCTAGTAATTTTGCTGGTTAGCTCCGATACATTCTTGGTTTCTAATTTATTTCTGTGGGAAAGATATGAAATAATCTGTCCTCTTAAGAAGGCCTTTAAAGTTTCCCCAGACTACAGTAATCCCTCGCTACTTCGCGGTTCACTTTTCGCGGATTCACGACTTCGCGGGTTTTTAAATACAAGTGATTGCCCGCCTATCGCGGAAGTTATGTTCCAGACCCATCAGCAACAGGAGAAAATCCGCGATATAGAAAGACCATATAAATAAACATTTTTATAGTTTAAGCCTTAAAATACCCATCCCACATGCTTTAAACACATGTAAACTTATAAAACACACTTTGTTAACACATATGATATGTGGATGTCGGGCTAAGGATATTAGTATCATCTCACTATTATAAAACATTTTAACTTCACGCAAGACAAGGCAGTGAGACAGGAAAATTGGTGATGTACAGGATTTTAAATTATTGACAGGCAGAGCGACAAGCAGCACAAAGCCAGCACAAAGTCCACTTCTCCTTAGCTTTCATTCAGCTCCCCACCCCCCTTGACAATGCGAACTGCGCCTCCGGGGAGGGGGGCTTTGAGCGAACGTGCGTTCAGCCCTCACAAAACCACACACACACACACACTCCTCCTCCTTCCGAAAGGCGCAGAGCGGCAAGCAGGCATTTTGGCAGAAGCAGCACAAAGTCCATTGCAAGCAGGCATTTTGGCAGAAGCAGCACAAAGTCCATTTCTGCTCAGCGTGAGTTCAGCTGCCCCCCTTCACAAAGCGAGTGCAGACACATTGACGTCTGATCGCAGTGTGCAGTGTTGGTCTGAGGTGTTTAAGAATGTAGAAAGTGTTTAAGAGTATAGGAAGTGTTTATAAGAGCGTGGGAAAGGTTAACAAGAGAGTGAGAAAGGTTTATAAGAGTGTGGGAAGGGTTTATAAAGCCTTAAAATATGTATAAATAATAAAATAAATATAGGTCGCTACTTCGCGGATTTCACCTATCGCGGGGGGCTCTGGAACGTAACCCCCGCGATAGGTGAGGGATTACTGTATTCCTGCAGAGACCTCTGAGGATGCATTTGTCTCTAGGAAAAAACTGATTTATTTCGATATAAATTCTGTACAGTTCTCATCTGCTAATAGAAGTGGGTTAAGACGCCATCTGCGAGATGAGTATGTGGGGCACAATGATTTCAGCTCCAAGATTAGAGGAGCATGGTCAGAAATAACAATAGCATCGTACTTGCAAGATTTAATCGCAGGCAAGAAATTATTATCTATAAAGAAATAATCAATTCTTGAGTAACAATGATGCACTGGTGAGTAGAAGGAATATGTTCTTGAGTTTGGGTTTAGAAACCTCCAGGGGTCTGATAAGTTGTGGTCAGTTAAAAACTGTGTAATTGTCTTTGCAGTGTTAGATGTCATCCTCCCTGTGACAGGAGACCTGTCTAAGAGTGGATTTAAAACACAATTAAAGTCCCCAGCCATTATAATTTTATGAGTGTTCACATTGGGAATAGATGCAAATACATTTTGCATTAATTCCCTATCACTGACATTGGGTGCATAAACATTCCATATTTCAATAACCCACCAACTCACCTAATGATCTTGTTGCAGTGAGCACACACTGGTGTCCGGCCAGGATCACCTGGTGCCTGCTGTGCTGCCTGCACAATTGAGCTGCGGTTCTGCATTGGAGTAGGCTGGGCAAGTTGGCTATGCTGGGTCATTACAGTACTTGTCTTATCAGGATGGTATCGCTCAGCAAAATCTGTATCTGTCACCCATGGGGGTCGGCAGGAAGGCATAGATGAAGTTCCAGGAGGTCTTGCAGTTCCTTTGCCTGATAAAGTTCAGGGGAAAAGTAAAGATATAATAGGACTGTGCCCAAAAGACTTTGAAAACATCCTGAAATCCCCAATTAATCAATATTACATAATATTACAGATAAACAATGATTAAAATTAGAAATGCACATTGCAATTTTAAGTCATTTTAAAATCAGGGATCTAAACTGTAAGCACTTGATAAAGGAGTTCTATAATTGAGTGGAATCCCAATACAGGAGAGAAACCAGATTAGCAGGGGTTAAAAGAACACTTTCTTTCTATTACATTTTATGAATGAAAATGGAACATTAAATCCTGTTTGATCAGTGAGCATCTGATAATATGTGCATCAATTCATTCCATAATACGTTGTTTACTTTAGTTGGAAATAGTGCATGTCTCACCATTAGGTTTAAAGAAAATAATTATCATTCACTGTATGAATGTACTTAGGGATACTGAGAACATGGAACAGGTCTCCAATAAACATTTTGTGGTCATAAAAGAAAATGATGAATTTCATGTAGTCATAAACCTGTAAATCTGTCCTGAGTATGACACTGAACTGCATCTGGCCTCCAAGTTGCAGGGAAAACTTGGAGGCTAGTAGCAGGATTGAACTCCAGCCACAATAAAAGCTTCACACACTCTGAAAAAGCAGACAAGACTCCTTCTGCTCTCTACGGGAGTAGCTCTGCTGCAGCCACACACAGGATGGCTGCTTGCATTATGAACAGGACAGGTAGAAAACCCTCAGGAGCCTTATCCTTGGAAGAGTCTAAACCGTCGGAGAGCCAATGGTGTCAGTCCTGTTGGGGATTGGAACTGGTGTGGTGCCGAGGAGTCGCCTGCTGCATGGCAGCACTCAGGTCCCAATTTGAGGCAGCCCATCCAGGTAGGTGCACGGAATGTCTGGTCTCTCCAGCACGTGCTGTTGGAGGAGTTTTGTAAACTCTGCATTTCAGTGGCCACACACTGAGGTGCACAGACCTAGGACTGACTAGATCTCTGTTGGTGGGTACATCTTTTATCGGTCCGGTTGCTCTGATGGCTGTCGTACTCAGGGAGTAGATGTTGCTGTGGTGGATCGGCTCCTTCCGATGGTGTCTGATGTCACTCCTTTCAACGAGCGTATTATGAGACTCAGATTAAGACACTCTCTGGGTACCTTGTCTATTGTCTAAGTGTATGCTCCGACCGCTGTGAGTGATGTCTTGGTGAGGGAGGCATTTTATTGCAACTTCGCTTAGTTTGATGGGTACCTGTGAGGGGACACTCCTCTGGTCATGGGTGATTTCAATGCGACCACTGACAAGGCTGGCTATAAGTATTGTGCCAGTCCCCATGGGTCTGGCGACCATGGTGAAAGTGGCTCCATGTTCCTTGACTCTGCTGATTGCTGAATCCTGGTTTCAGCACCCTGAGCCACATCGTTGGACTTGGTACCCTAATACTGGTGGTGTGGTGAAGTAGATTGATCACATCCTTGTGGGCAGATGTTAGGGGCTCCTGCAGAACTGCAGGGTCTACAGAAGTGCCCAGTTTGCGAATTCTGACCACAAGCTGGTTGTTACTACTCTGAAAATCCAGCTTAGGTTTAGTAGGATACCACCTACTAGGAGAATGAAACTGGACCTGGCCAGACCGCAAGATCAGGCTGTTTCTAATGAGTTTGCAAGCAGCTTGTGTGAGGACCCTCCAGACTTGGGTGCGACTGCTGATCCTAATATGATGTGGGAGACCTTCTGTGACAAGACCCTGAAGGTTGCTAAGGGTTGCGTTGGTGTTCTTAGAAGGAGGTATTTAATCTCGCATGACACCCTGGATATCATCGAGTGGAGTTGCAGTGCATGGCTTGATTGCAACTCTGGTCTATATTGGGACCCGAGAAGGATGGCTGCGAGAGTTCTGAGGGCAGAAAATGAGGCGTTTGTTAGAGCAATCTGTGAGCAAGTGACACACCATCTATGGTCTGGTGACCCATGTCCTCCTTCAAAGGAATTGAACTGTGTCATCCTCAATATGGTCTAGTCTAGTTTTATGCCTAAGAAGTCTATCATCGACTGCATCCTGGAACAGAGGGTTTTCATGGAGCGCAAATGCGAATATTGTGAGAGTTTCTTTGCAGCTTTTGTTGATTTTCGTAAATAGTGCCCTGTGGGGCATCCAAGACTTTGTGGGATTCCCCCCAAAGTTGCTGGATATCTTGGCCGGCCTGTACACTGGTGCTGTGACTGCTGAGCAGAGTGGAGGCAGAACTTGTGCGTTTTTCCCCAGTTGATTCTGGGGTTTGTCAGGGGTGTGTTCTTGCTCCTACTCTGTTTAACGCTTGCATGGGCTGGGTGTTGGGAAGGGTCATGGGGTTCAGCGACTGTGGGGCATCTGTTGGTGAAGAAAGATTCACTGATCTTGACTTTGCTGACGTCATTGTGATCTTCGCAGAGTCAAAGGAGGACCTGATTTGGGTTCTAGAGAGACTGATGGAGGAGTCTGGGCTTGCGAGTGTCCTGGATAAAAACGAAAATCCAGGCCTTTAACACTAGAATTCTTGACGCCTACGAAAAAACTTGTAATCCTGGCCCACCTTAAATCCCTTCGCACCTCTCCATCAGCGTTTTTTGTTTTGTACATTCGTCGATCAGCACAAGCAGAAAGCAGCCTGCTGTCGCATTCCTCGCCTTGACGGAGCTCAGCTCGGGCAAAAAGATCTCCCAGCTCAAGCCAAGGCTCCTTATCTGCGTGTGAGGTGAGGTGCCTGGAGTTGTATAGGGCAAATAATACAGTATATCGTTATTTGGAATACATGCATTTCATGTGTGTTCCATGTCTACAAAGGTCTGAGTAAGTGTAGGATGAAAGGAAATGCGAGAAATGCTGAACACATACCTAAAGCAGAAACTTTTTCCATGTTATACTAATAATGACCTGAAGTGTATAACGTATGAAAATTTTGGCTACTTTTAAATGTTAGCGCTTGTTTTTTTATTATTCAGTTTTATTCCCTCATTAATGTCCACGTGGTACAATGAACTTGCCTCTCTCTCTCTGTTGATGGCATTTATCTCCATTCTTTTTACAAGAGCAGCACTGTTGCTGAAGCCTGCTCAGAACTACTTGATGTCCCGTGACCGCTATCAGACTTGAGCAAGGAGGGACCGTAGCAACAGACAGCTTCTTCACAGCGCTTTCGCCGGCTAATAAACTGCTGCACCACAATGCAACTCTGCTTGGCACCTTAAGTAAAATGGGACTTCCACCTACAGCTAAAGTCACTTCAATACGCAAGCAATTCGTCATGCTAGTGTTTAGATCTGGCAGTGCTGTGCTGATGGTGTATGTGTCAAAAAAGGAAGAAGCCATTGATTTCAGTCTGTAACAGCCGGTGTAAAATTTTGCTACCTGTAAAAGATATTGCTGAAGGTATATCCAGCAGACACACAAATGCTTCACTCTCATTGAAGTGGTTAGTGGAATATAAAATAAACACTTTCGCAAAGGTATAACGAAACAAGTGTGCTTTAATTCAAGAATGAAACTGAATAACAAAAAATTCAAGTGACAACAAGATAGCAAGAAGACATCAGTGTTTGCGTGTCTGCCGATATACCTTCAGCGATATCTTTTACAGGAAGCAAAACTGTTACAGACTGAAATCAAAGGCTTCTGCTTTTCAGGCACATACACGTTGTGGTGCAGCAGTCTATTAGCCAGCGAAAGTGCTGTGAAGAAGCTGTCTGTTGCTACAGTCCTGCCTTTGTCCAGTCTGATAGCGTTCACGGGACATAGTATCTTTGATTGTTGGTACAATAAATAGTTCTGAGCAGGCATCAGCCACAGCGCTGTTCTTGTGAAAAGAATGGAGATAAATGCCATCAACTCAGAGAGGGACAGGCAAGTTTGCTCTATCACATGAACGTCAATGAGTGAATAAAACTGAATAATAAAAAAACAAGTGCTAACTTTTACAAGTAGCCAAAATTTACACTGGGTGTTCCATATTCAAATCAAACGTATGTTTTTATTATATTGTAGAAATAATAACAGCAGCTCACTACTCAAAATGCGCAGCCACCCGTCTCGAACCCGGGATCTCCGGGTTATAAGGCAGCAGTTCTTACCTCTGCACCATTCAAGAACATGTGTAAACTCCTTGTCGATTGACATTTGAGCTTGAGTTTTTAATTCATTGACAGCCACATGTAAATCGAATGCCTTTTTTTCTTCTTTGGTTATATTCTTGAATAAAAGCGCATGTGTTTATTTTATTTTTGTACTAAAGTCTTTACACATTATACACTTCAGGTCATTATTTGTATAACATGGAAAAAGATTCTGCATTCGCATTTCCTTTCATCCTACACTTACCTAGATCTTTGTAGACATGGAAGACACATGAAATGAATATATTCAAAATAACAATATACTGTATTATTTAGATAGATATTTACCCTATACAACTCCAGGCACCTCACCTCACATGCAGATAAGGAGCTTGGCTGGAGCTGGGAGAGCTTTTTGCTTGAGCTGACAAGGCTGGGGATGGGACAGCAGGCTGCTTGCTGCTTGTGCTGATCAACGCATTTACAAAAAAAAAAAAAAAAAAAAGACGCTGATGCAGAGGTGCGAAGGGATTATGAGTTTTTTTGTAAGCTTCAGGAAATCTAGTGTTAAGGACGTTTTGGGCACAGCCATCAGTAGTGTGTCTGTCTGCGAACAGAGTGTAGACCTTGTCAAGAGTTTTAGTTACCCCAGCAGCGACATTCATGTCTCTGGTGACTCTTCTTATTAAGTCAGCAGACGGACTGGAAAAGCATGGGGTGGTCATGAGGGTGTTGAAAAGGGGTGTGTGGCACTCTCTATATCTTTGAAGAAGGATGAAGGTCCAAGTCTTTAGAGTCCTGGTGCATCCTATTTTGCTATAAGGTTGTGAGACATGGACGCTATCCAGTGACCTGAGACAAAGACTGGACTCCTTCAAAACTATGTCTCCTCAGAGAATCTTTGGGTACCACTGGTTTGACTTTGTGTCAAACAAATGGTTGCTCATGGAGTCCCGAACGAGGCACATTATCTGAATTGTGAGGGAGTGTCAGTTATGGCACTACAGCCATGATTCCCAGATCACAGGATCCTCATTGTTGAGGACCTGAATGGCTGGACCAGGCCAAGGGGACGCTCACGTAAGACCTCGCTGAGGCAGACAGATAGTCATTTCCAGGGTGTGGGACTGGACCTCGTGTCTGCATGATGCCTACCAGCATCCTGAGCTGTGGTGGGTACAGCAATGTGCTGTACCAGTTTATGCTTCCCAACCTGACCTGACGGAATAAATGTATGAAAAACACTAACTCTCAACATACAACACAGACAGCTGCAAAATATGACAGTTTTAAGGTCCCAGTGTCCTGATGTTTATGACATTTGGTAAACTTCAAGCAAATGTGTTGGGTTCATTCAGTTTTCATTGAAATATATCAAATAGGGCTTGTTATACAATTGAAATTTCAAATGCTCCCATTAAAAATCATTGGTGAATTTTCAAAATCATCTGTCTTAAAATAAATATTCTGTGCAACTTTAATTACTGATTGATTTACATTTATTTTACATTTTTCTTCAGAAATGTTATTGAAATATACAAGTTGAAATAACCTAAGTTTTGATAACTTATACTGTGGATTTGTTTTTCTGTTAGGGGTGGCTATGAGAAGGATCTCAACACACATTTTAACTATTCACTAGATACATTTTCCAAAAATTATGTGTAAAAATTAACTACGATTAGCCATCAACATTCCACAGCTAGCAGCTAATCACAGCATATTGATGAATGCAATTTTTACACAACTTTAATTGGATTTTGGTTTATGTGCAAGCGATTTAAAAAAAAAAAAATGACCTGCTCTTGCATGTTGAAATGGAGCAATATGACTAGATGACTTGATGTGGATAATGTGACACAGGTAACAGAATGCTACTGTTTACTATTGTCCAGTGCTGGTCACAATCCACTTCCATTAAAGCATAAACTTTGTTAGCTCCATTCTGAATGAAAACACGAGACACATTTTTTTCTCAGCCATCACTACAAACCACACAGGGTAAGTAACATTAAAAAAATAGCATTTTTGGGTGAAGTATGCCATTAGGAAGGAAAAAATCAACCAAAACCCAAAATCAAAACATTTCAATGAGATTCTGCCATTTTAAAAACGCAACAGACTGTGAGCTTCACTCCCTGCTCATCTTCCTTTGCTGCAACATTTCAGGGCCAGAGGCATGGATTCATCTCAGACGGTCATTGCCAAACACCTTATTGATGTTAATAAATGTTGATTCCCTATCAATAGTAACTTAAAATGTCACACTTCAGACAGATATCACATGCTGCTGCCATTATCATAGTGCAAGTGTGTACTTTGGTGGTCTAGCAAGAGAAAGACTGAGCATGTGTGTTGCATCATCAAGTGACAAAGCTAAACACATTACAGGCATATACTTAGCCTTAAACAGATTAAAGTGTAGTAAACTTTAACACAGATTTTTTTTTTTAGCAAAAGCAGAGTAATAGAGTTGTCATTTCTGCCTCACAGTGCCAGGTTTACTTAGAGTTTACATGTCCTACCTGTGTATTTATGGGCTGACTGAAATCTGTGAGTGTCAGTGAGTTTACTCACTCAAAAACTTTGTCCTCAGTTCTTTTATTACCATATCCTCATCACGAGCAGCTTATCATGCATTAAAAAATGTGATAATTGGTTTGTGTTGCCCAGAGGGGGCTGGGCGGTCTCATGGTCTGTAACCCCTGCTGATTTTTTTTTTTTTTTCTCCAGTCATCTTGAGTTTTTTTTGTTTTTTCTGTCCTCCCTGGCCATCAGACCTTACTCTTATTCTATGTCAATTAGTGCTGTCTTATTTTAATTCTTACTTTGTCTTTTTTTTTCTCTTTTCTTTATCATGTAAAGCACTTTGAACTATATTATTTGTATGAAAATGTGCTATATAAATAAATGATGTTGTTGGTGGTTCAGTCTACTCCAGTCATGGTTGGGCTTTATCACACTCTGATTTATTCCATTTTCTGAGTATTTTTTTTAACATGCATACACACAACATGACACAGAAAGTGCAACATGCAGGTGGCTTGGCTCTTTCAAAACCCTACTGCATTATTAAAAATACAATGCAGTATAATCAGTTCATTTCAGATTTGTTATTATTTTTTATAAAGTGCAATGAAGCTCTTATGTGCACTCTTCACCAGGACACTGCTATCTGTGTGAATCTCTGTCTGTAGACTACGTAAAATAACACAGACTCGAGTATGCATGCCTGTTGTTACAAGCCATGGCAAAACATAACCACTGAAGAAACAGTATTGCAGAAGCAAAAGCAGGATGATAAGCAGAACATAGCTTGGAAGTCTGGGGGTTGTCATAACTCCACCCATAACGCCCGCTGCTAGCTGATAACATATTCAAACTTTGAGAACATAATACGAAGAATCTGTAATACGATGTATTCTTTTCAGTGTGGGTTTGTTGTCACAAACATATCTCAGAACCCTAGTAGACACTTCAAAGGGGACATATTCACTACAGTGCATCCGGAAAGTATTCACACTTTTTCCACATTTTGTTATGTTACAGACTTATTCCAAAATGAATTAATTTTTTTCCTCAGAATTCTACACACAACATCCCATAAGGACAACATGAAAAAAGTTTACTTGAAGTTTTTGCAAATTTATTAAAAATAAAAAAAACTGAGAAATCACATGTACATAAGTATTAACAGCCTTTGCCATGAAGCTCAAAATTGAGCTCAGGTGCATCCTGTTTCCCCTGATCATCCTTGAGATGTCTCTGCAGCTTAACTGGAGTCCACCTGTGGTAAATTCAGTTAATTGGACATGGTTTGGAAAGGCACACACCTGTCTATATAAGGTCCCACAGTTGACAGTTCATGTCAGAGCACAAACCAAGCATGAAGTCAAAGGAGTTGTCTGTAGACCTCTAAGACAGGATTGTCTCGAGGCACAAATCTGGGGAAGGTTACAGAAAATGTTCTGCTGCTTTGAAGGTCCCAATGAGCACAGTGGCCTCCATCATCCGTAAGTGGAAGAAGTTCGAAACCACCAGGACTCTTCCTAGAGCTGGCCAGCCATCTCAACTGAGCAATCGGGGGAGAAGGGCCTTAGTCAGGGAGGTGACCAAGAACCCGATGGTCACTCTGTCAGAGCTCCAGAGGTCCTCTGTGGAGAGAGGAGAACCACCTCTGCAGCAATCCACCAATCAGGCCTGTATGGTAGAGTGGCCAGACGGAAGCCAGAAGCTCCAGAGCGCTCTTGACCTCAGACTGGGGCGACAGTTCATCTTTCAGCAGGACAACGACCCTAAGCACACAGCCAAGATATCAAAGGAGTGGCTTCAGGACAACTCTGTGAATGTCCTTGAGTGGCCCAGCCAGAGCCCAGACTTGAATCCAATTGAACATCTCTGGAGAGATCTTAAAATGGCTGTGCACCGATGCTTCCCATCCAACCTGATGGAGCTTGAGAGGTGCTGCAAAGAGGAATGGGCGAAACTGGCCAAGGATAGGTGTGCCTAGCTTGTGGCATCATATTCAAAAAGACTTGAGGCTGTAATTGCTGCCAAAGGTGCATTGACAAAGTATTGAGCAAAGGCTGTGAATACTTATGTACATGTGATTTCTCTTTTTTTTTTTTTTAATAAATTTGCAAAAACCTCAAGTAAACTTTGTTCACGTTGTCATTATGGGGTGTTGTGTGTAGAATTCTGAGGAAAAAAATGAATTTAATCCATTTTGGAATAAGGATGTAACATAAAATGTGGAAAAAGTGAAGCGCTGTGAAAACTTTCCGGATGCACTGTAAGTTTGAAAGCTTTTTTTCTCCTCACACTGGGACCCTGGTATCCTCGGGCTCCATCATAAAATGCAAGAGCAGTCCAATTGTTTTTTTTTTATTTTTTAATTTATAATATATGCTTCACTTTAGAACACATTTTGATGTGGCAAATTAATACTGTATATACCATGATTGTGAAGAGGCAACTTTGACATGAAAAATACCAAACTTATCCATTAACAAGCAGTTACCCATTTAAACATTATTTTACCTAAATTCACATCTGGTTTATCAACTCCTGGTGCACTTGCAAATGCCTTTATTTCATGCCTAGAAGAGAAAAGAAAGAATTTTGCTTTATTTAGGGAAAAAAAGGTAGAAGAAGGGTCTAAAGCACTGCTGTTTCATACTTAAAAAGAAATATAATATTTACTGTACATATAAATATGCTCAAAGCATTTCTTTATTCAACCAATTATACCTACTGTCTTGGTTTGCCTCTTGACTTATATAATTCCACAGTGATTAGCACATCCAGATGATGTTTTATGCAAATTCAAGTGGGGCCAGAGTATTTGAATAGCATTATTTATTGGTAGCATTTTTACATGTCCATTCCAATACTTCATAGTATATTTTGCATATATGTGATAGCATGTGCTTCCTGGTAAGGACTTTCTAGGGTTAAAGCTCACCACATTAAAATTGTATATATTTGGGTATTTACTTTAGACACCCCACCATGTGGGACCCAGTGTGTGGGAAGATATGGGTCACTTTTAGCAACCCTAGCGTAGTGGCACTAAAAAATGAATGTCATATCTAACACCAGAACTGATAGGTGCATGGTTAAAGCCACTGCAAGTTAAAGATTTAATGATTTGGAGTTAGGAGGACAGTTTTTATTCAGAGTGACAGATGTGACGTGCAATGGAAAAGAACTTAAATGTGGCCAAGTAGATGAATAGCCATAGCCAGCTGACAGAGGTAAATAAGCCAGGAAGGCATCTGTGATTTTCCTTTAGTGTTGCTATTTTCCTGTATTTACAGCAGGGAAAATAAGTATTGAACGCATCAACATTTTTCTCAGTAAATATATTTCTAATGGGGCTATTAACATTAAATTTTCACCAGATGTCAGTAACAACCCAAGCAATCCACACATACAAAGAAATCAAAACAAATAAGTACATAAATTATGTGTAATAAAGTGGAAGGACACAGGGAATAATTATTGGACACACTTACTGAAATTTATTTAATACTTAGTAGAAAAGCCTTTGCTGGATATGACAGTTTCAAGACGCCTTCTGTATGGAGAAACTATTTACATGCATTGCTCAGGTGTGATTTTGGCCCATTCTTCCACAAAAACTCTTCAAATCTTGAATGTTCCGGGGGCCTCGTCTATGAACTCTGATCTTCAATTCTTTCCATAGATTTTCAATTGGATTCAAGTCGGGTGATTGACTGGGCCATTCTAGCAGCTTTACAGAGAGTTTCCTTGGCTGTCTGTTTGGGATCATTGTCGTACTGAAATGTCCATCCTTGTTTCATTGTCAGCATCCTGGTAAATGGCAGCAGATTCTTATCAAGAATGTCCTGGTACATTTCTCTATTCATCCTTCCTTCAATTATTTGAAATCTGCCAGTACCATATGCTGAAAAATAGCCCCACACAATGATGTTCCCACCTCCAAACTTCACTGTTGGTATGACATCCAAAGAGTTAAATTTTGGTCTCATCTGACCAGACTAGATTCTCCTAGCATTTCATTGGCTTGTTCAAATGTTGTGCAGCAAACTTTAAACAAGCTTCAAAATGCCTTTTCTTCAGTTGTGGAGTCTTACTCGGTAAGCACAAAGGCCATGGCACTTGAGTGCATTACTTATTTTTTTTCTTTGAAACAACTGTACCTGCAAATTCCAGGTCTTTATGAAGCTCTCTGTGAGTGGTCCTTGGCTCCTGGACAACTCTTCTGATTATTCTTTTGACTACTCTATCAGAAATCTTGCAAGGAGCACCTGGTCGTGGCCGGTTTATGTTGAAACGATGTTCTTTCCATTTCTGGATTATGGCCCCAAAGGTGCTCATTGGGACATTCAGAAGTTTACAAATACGTCTGTAACCAATGCTATCAGTGCATTTTGCAATGATACGGTTGCGAAGGTCTTTAGAGAGCTCTTTGCTTTTACCCATCACGAGTTGCTTCTTGTGTGACACCTTGGTAAATGAGAAACCTTTTATTGGCCGTCATTTAGGACTAAACCAGCTGATATAAATTTGCACTGATAGGGGGCAGGTTTGCTTTCTAAATACTGACAAGATTTTATCAGGTTTCTTTGCTTTCCATATCTTTTTTTATCTCCATTTCTTTATGTGTTCAATACTTTTTCCCTGTATCATTCCACTTTATTACACATAATTTACGGACTTATTAGTTTTGATTTATTTGTATGTATGGAATACTTTGGTTGATAACGACATCTGGTGAAAATTTCATGTCAATAGCCCCATTGGAAATATATTTACTGAGAAAAACATTGATGTGTTCAATACTTATTTTCTTCCTCTATGTGCATTAAAGATTGGAACATAAACACTGATTTAAGGATGGTAATGTCTTTTTGGCATCATTTCAGGAGTACAGAAATTCCTGAAATTCCTTGTTTCATAAGGTGGATTCATTAAATATTAACACCCTTTACTTTCTGCACACTTGTGTTACAGATTTAATTTTTTAAATGGATGGATGGATGGATAAACTTACCATTTTTGTACATCGATCTACACTCAATAACCGATAATGACAAATTAAAAACACATTCCCTGATTTGTTTAAATAATTAGACCCTTTGCTATGGCACTCCAAATTATGGTCAGGTGTATCCTGTTTGCTTTAATTATTCCTGTGATGTGTAAGGAACGTAAGAGTCCACCTGTGGCAAAATTAACTGATTGGACATAACTTAGAAAGGCACACACCTGCGTATGCAAGGTCCCACAATACACATTGCATGTCAGGACAAAAACCAAGCCATGAAGACCAAGGAACTCTCTGTAAACCTCTACAATAAAACTGTGGTGAGGCACAGATCAAGGCAAAGGAATAAAACAATTTCTAAAGCTTTGAATGTTCCCAGTAACACTGTGGTTTCAATAATTGTGAAATGGAAGAAGTTTGAAACCACCCCAGCCTCTTCTTCGAAATGGTTGTCTGGCCAAACTAATTAACCAGGCGAAAAGATCACTGATCAGGGAGATTACCAAGAACCCAAAGGTAACTCTAACAAATGGTACAAAATGCTCTTTTGCAATGGGAGAACCTGGCAGAGCTACAACCATCTCAGCAGCACTCCATAAATCAGGCTAAATGGAAGCCACTCTTGAGTAAAAGGCATATAATTGCCTTCCTGGAGTTTGGGAAATGGTATTTAAAAGACTCAGAGCATAAGGAAAAATATTATCTGGTGTGATGAGAATAAAATTAAACTCTTTGGGCAGAAGTCAAGTCAACTTTATTTATAAAGCACTTTACATACAACAGCCGCTGACCAAAGTGCTGAACATAGGCTAAAATAAATTTTAAACAAAAACAAAATAATAAATAAGTAAATAAAATACAATAAATAAAACTAATTTAAAACATAGTAAAAACAACAGAGTTAAAACAGAGAAAAATCAACTGCTCACACAGGATCAAACGCCAAACCAAAAAGATAAGTCTTAAGAGCAGACTTAAAAATGGGCAGTGAGGAGGCCTGTCTAATGTGGATTGGCAATGAATTCCAGAGCCTTGGAGCCACAACGGAAAAAGCCCTATCCCCCCTGAGCTTTCGCTGAGTCTTAGGCACATCCAGAAACAGCTGACCAGCTGATCTGAGTGAGCGGGAAGGAGAGTGCATATGCAGCAGCTCAGCGAGGTAGGGCGGAGCAAGCCCATTTAAGGACTTAAAAACAAGAACACCAAGCACATCATCTGTCGCAGACCAGGTACTGCTCATCACCTGCCTAATAACATCCCTACAATGAAGCACGGTGGCGAATGGAAGAATGCATGCAACCTCATACTAGGGTGACGGTTCACCTTTCAGTACAAAAATGACCTGAAGCATACTGCCAAGACAATGCTGGAGTGGTTTTGGGGCAACATTTTGACTGTTCTTAAGTGACCCAGGCAAAGTCAAGACTTAAACCCAATTGAATATCAGTAGAGAGAACTGAAGAAGGCAGTTTACAGACATTTCCCATTCAAACTAACAGCGCTTGAGAGGATAAGCCAAGAAGAATGGGATCAACTGCTCAAATCCAGGTGTGCAAAGCTTGTAGAGACTTATCCAAGAAGACTCAAAGCTATAATTATTGAATAAAAAGTCTGAATACATAAATAAGAGAGGTCAGTTTCTGATTTTTAACAAATTTACAAAGTTTTTTTGAAATCATGTTTTAACTTTGATGTCATGGATAACTCAGTCTATATTGATGGTCAGAAATGGCAAATTTACCTATTTAAAATTAAATCTACAACACAATAAAATGTGCAGAAACCTGAAGGGGTCTGAATACTTTCTGGATTCACTACATATAGCCTATTTAGTAATTTTTATTATTTTTTTAACCAATTCTTATTATAAGCAGGCAAGAATGATATACACAGTGATGCAAAAACATTTACAAAACGATTTAGACAAATACTGTTAAAATTAATTAAACAAAATAAATAAAGTAATATGTAATAATAAAAACTGAAAAGCTTGGACAGAGCTAACACTGAGTAATTAATAAGATAATAAATGCAGAATAAAACCTTGCAAATATTGGTATACAGTCAGTCATTGTCCAACCCGCTATATCTGAACACAGGGCCACGGGGGTCCGCTGGAGCCAATCCCAGCCAGCACAGGGTGCAAGGCAGGAACAAACCCCGGGGAGGGCGCCAGCCCACCACAGCACACACACGCACACACACACACACTAGGGACAATTTAGGATCGCCAATGCACCTAACCTGCATGTCTTTGGACTGTGGGAGGAAACCAGAAGAAACCCACACAGACACGGGGAGAACATGCAAACTCCACGCAGGGAGGACCTGGGAAGCGAACCCAGGTCTCCTTACTGTGAGGCAGCAGCGCCACCGTGCTGCCCAAATATTGGTATACACATATTTCAATTTAAATTATTATGTTTGTGTTCATTTCTTTCTTTACATGCTTATCTAGTGTGGCCCATGAACACTGGCCTTTTACTTTGTGCATAGAACACCAAAGAATCCAAACAGTCTGTGGCCTTTGATGAAATGATCTGTAGCAGACTTTTTCTGGAATGGTGAACAATTTGTGTGCTAATTTGCAAGTTGACGGCAGGTCAATTACACCAATGTTAAACCCATTTTGCCTATTTTATTCAGGCACTAATAACAAACCATAGTTCCTTCAAGAGGTGGATACCGGAGTCAACAGCAATACCAGACATGGTTTTTTTTATCTTGATCTCCCATGTTAAATCTCAACAGTGAATAGGTAGACAAACACTCATTTGTTAAACTGAGTCACCTGTCAATTTTTCAGATTTCACGGCATTTAGTAAATTATTGCAGTTAACAGCTAAAGAAACTTAACAACATCACAAGGTGTTAAAGTGGTAAGTAAGGAACAGTATACATTTCTTCCATCTAGAGATGTGTTTTAATGCAATATATAATTATCTGTCTAGTTCAAGAGATACATAACTTCTAAAAATTCCAACACAAAATTTTAGCCAGTATCAAACTTGTTGCAAGTGATTCATTACAGGCTAGATGTAGGCAAAAAGATGGGGTCAATAAAGAGGTAAATCAAATGCATATTTCTTTTTTTTGTAGAAGAAAACATGAATATTATAAGGAAACTACTTCAGGAAATGTGCAAATTCCATACAGATAATGGCTGTATTTAATATCTAACCCAAGTCCCAGTAGCTGTGGTGCCATTTATAATAAATTCTGTAGTAAGACACCATGTAAAATATAGAACGCAGGGTTATTCTAGATACAACACCTAGAAGCAGAATGTTCTTGTACAATTTATCATGTTGGTGAATATGAACAAATTGCTACAATAGTTATAACACTATTAGTAAGTATGTACTCCAGAATATATGTAAAGATGAGCCAAGAATTTCACTAATGCTTATTTCATTTTAAGGCAACCAAACTAAATTATTAGAGAATGCTTGGAAAAAATATAGCATTGTGTTATTATTAAATTCTAAAGAAAATATATACCTAAACCATAGAAACTGTGTTTTCCAAAAATGCATGGCTATGATTCACATAAAAGTACAATTCTGAATTATGAAGGCCTAGAAAAAATATTTTAAGCAAAGAAACAGTTACAACAAATTCAATAATCCTTTCTGAGCTTTATAAGGGTTGACGAGGAGAGGTGGAATCACCAGACATTCATCTTTTTTGGACAGAGACTGCTCTTTTACAAGATGACGAATGTTCAATTTGTGACTATATATATATATATGGCCTAGCAATTTTTTAAAATATAATTTCCAATGGAAGGCAATATTGCTTTAATTTTGTTTGATATAAAAATAAGTCTTAATTATTTTATTTTTAAGTTCTTTTAGAGAAAGCAAACTTAAACCACAAGGTGACACTCTCTCTTTCAGGAATTTAAAATGTACAGTAACCTATAAAAGTAACTATAGAAATTCTTCAACATCTACTACTCAGAGTAAATAAAATGAAACATTCACATTTTCTTTTTATACATTAACTATAATTATTTGTGTTTATCATTAGATTTACCAAACATATACATAAGCCAAAATGATATCTAAAAGAAAAACCTTCAGAATATGGAAAAAGTCACACAGACAATTCATTTACTTTGATTGCAGCTGTCACTATTCTCATAGGGACCATCTCAAACAGAAATACCACATGATCCTTTTAACAGCATTGCTGTGTTATCTACATTAAGCTAGGAGAAACCCAAAAGTATTAACAAACATTTACAAAAATATGGACATGAAGTCAAGAATTTATACAAAGTTTTTTTTCTTTTTTTAAATTTCATCATAAGTCAAAAAGATTGGTCATCCCAACTGGCAAAAACAGAAACACACTGATTTCTCTGCCTCTGCATCTTAACTGAAAACACCTACTGTAGTAGCTTTGCTGTAATATATACCGTATTATTTTAAGAAACAAATATGTGCCCTGATTGAAGTCAGGTATACTGGTGCAGAATACATGTGTCACATAACTCAATTTAAAAACTGACAGAGATTACATGATTCCTGGAGTCAGCACAGTGAGTAAGAAGAGCTTTTACATTGTACATTTGATGCTACACTTTGGGTCAACAACAATTAGGAAGAAAACAAAGCATTAACTGTAGTATGATTCAACTTCTTTTACCTTACCCGCATTCGCTTTACACAGTCAAAAAACTATGATTACCGATGTCGATACGTAAAGTCTAAACCCAATGTTTCTGTATAGCACAGTGGTTAGGTTTCACATATTAAAAGTGCTGGGTCTGCATCCCTCACACGGTCATGGTTTCCTTCTCTGTCTACATGGGTTAACTTTCGGTTCTTAGGTGTTTCTACACATATTCCTTAAACATATAGGTTAGTCTTGAGCAGGTGCTGTGTGTGTGAGCAGACATTGTGATGGATTAGACACCTTGTCTATGGCCATTTTCGACGTTGCATCCAGTGCTGCCAGGATAGACTCAGGCTCCTTACAATCCTGAATTGAATAGTGGTTCAATGCTTAACATTCTCAAATTCACTTAATATCATGCAAAACATGGTGAACATCAGTTTTATGGTATTAAGTTTTAAAAAAAGACAGTTTTTAAAAAAAAACACAATTACATTCTGTATTGCACACTTCACATTTTCTTACTGTTCTTAATTTAAGATTTAAAGACCTCAATTACTATTTTCATAAAACAGGAAAGAAAAGCAAAACTTACCGTAAATTGGCCAAATACACCAAATCTAGTACTGTGACAAGACGGCACCACTATTTTGTCTTATATATGCTGGGTTATATTAGGCAACAGGGCATTTGGATCAAATGTACTTGTTATTTATCTGTCTATTTTGTTATTCCAAAGTCTAGTTATGAAAAACTTAAAACATATCTCACAAATTACATTTAATATGTTAGGGTTGAAAAAGACTCAAAAGTAACACATATAATCTACTTACTGATGATATCTACATCACAATGTCACTAACTAGAAAGCACCAACCCAATCAATCTGGCTGCTTTTTTTTACAAAACAGAGTCTTTTACACTGATATTCCAAGAGGGAGGCAGACCAATAAACAATATTATAGTGATTAATTTTTCTCCAAAAGAGTTTTCTTCTTTTCTGGGCTACAAGTGAGTAACAGTTACACTGTTTTGAAAGTCCTGAGCATAATAAAGAAATAAAAGAGACAGAGCACAACCCATTACATTTTCATGTATTTCATTTATGTATTTTTAAAAGCAGAAAAATACATCAATTACTGCTCCTAATAAATACAAGGTTGAAAGATCAGAAACAATTTAGTTTGGATGTCAGAGTGCAAAAACAAGGATAATTTAAAAGAAGAACACAAGAGATTCAGAAAGACACATAAAAACCTGTTTTATTAAAAAGATGGCTGGTATAGCACTCTCTTCTCAGATATTCTTCAAAATATGATCTACTAGTGAAGTGTAATCAATGGATTTTTTTGGCTTTACTCTGCAGAGTGTTCATTGATAAACATCATTTTCCAGTGGTTCACTTTAGTACATGAACTTAGCCAACAGAAGAAGGAACTGCAATTATTTTCTAATGTTTCATTTATTTATGAATTTTATTTATTTATTTACTCCCAATAAGGTTTGGTATTGTATGTTCCATTTTCCATATCAGGATTTGATGTTTAGGGCGCGGGCAGATCTATCATGGTGCCAGTCACGCAAGCGGGCATAGCGTGGGCTCCGAATTTCAGTAAGGAACTTTTCCCTAAAAAAATAGAGAAATAGAGAGACAGAAAGAGAGAGAAAAAGGACAAAAAGCAATGTAGTGTCTAGACAATGAAAAGGGTGAACAGTTCAGAAATATTAAAAAGCAAAACACATAAAAAAGAAAGAATCATTTATCTAAAAAAACTACTGCTATTTACATTGCTGTTATTCTTTCCATGATTTCTATCTTGTCCACTTGTGCAGTAGCCTGCAAACTAAAATGTCCAGCTCTTATTTAAATGAATAAGGGGTCCCAAGAACATAGTTACTGCATACCTACAAAACAATCACTAAATAAAGTGAATAAAATTTTAGTCTCCATGACTAATTTGAATTTCACACTACAAGGACGACAGTTGGCTTTCTTATGTGCAAATTTCAAAGAAGAAGAAGAAGGTCTTTATAACTTTATGGGAATATTTTCAAAAGTTACATACATATTTGGAAAGAGTATAAATTAAGGTATATAAATATGAACTGCTTTCCTTTAAAGTACATTAGTACATTACATTGTTTAGAAAGCCATTATAAAGGGGCCACCCCACTTTGAAAACACATTCGTTCCTTTTAAGAGATAAACTCTATGCACTGAATTTCTTTGTTCAAATAAGCTGGAAACAGCAGCTCATAACAAAGGCTTATTTCTCAATGAAAAACATTTCTAGTGAGAATTCCTATTCATTGTGAAAGTAAAAATGCTTAAAGACAATGTCAGAGTAATTTGAAATCAACTGCTGCGAGAATCTTTATTTATGGTGCAAAGTACTTAGCCTTCCTAATATCTCCTGTTTTTGCATATTTTACAGAATGAATCATCTCAGACCATTAGTCAAAATGCAATATTACAGAAATGGCAACCTCCGTGAACATGCAGTAGACTTTTTTAAATGACTATTTTCTTTATTCAAAGGAATATCCATGTAAAAAAGCAACTGCTCCCATTGTTGCAATCTTGAATGCAGCACCTTTGGTAGCAATAATCACAAATAAATGATTTCAATCATTTGATATCAGTCATTGTGATCACTATTGTGGAATTTTACCCCCTTTTATTGGAGAACTGCTTTAATTCAGATGCATTGGTGACCAGGATTCATATCCTGTGTGTGCCATGGATGGAGTGTGCATGTTCTCCCTGTATGTACTGTACATGGGTTTCCTTTCACAGTTCAAAGACATGCAGGTTAGGTGGATTGGCTTTTTAAACTGTCCCTAGTGCTTGTGTGTGTTCACCCTCTGATGGGCTCTTTAAATAATGGCAAATTATCCAGGTCTTGAGTGCAAGCATTCTTTGCTGCTTATTACACTATCATCCCCATGTTTTTTGTAGGTGTGATATTCTTACTGTAGAATGCCAGGCATACTGCAATCTGTGTCATTGAATATTTTTCACTTCTGACTCATTGGTCTGTAGAAAATTATCCCAAAAGGTCTGGGGACGAAAGCTGATAATACTCTTGGATAGCATAGGCTTCTGTCTTACTGCTCTCTCATGAATTCAATTTTAACTCAGTCTCTTACTTACAGTACAGTCATAAACACTAACCTTAACAGATGATAGAGATGCCTGCTTTTCTTTATATGGTCTTCTGTGATCCTCTGTAATTTCTTGAATGAGTCATCATTGTTAGCCTTTCCTATGAGGATTAACCCCTGTTCTAAATGTTCTCCAGGTATGGGTTTGTCACTCTTTCCTGTTCATAAGTTTCAACAGCTTTTTTAATAACTTCTGGAATTTCCTTTGATTAATGGATAATGTTCTTCTAGAAACCTTGTGGTGACTGCATCACTCTCATGGGGTCAATGTATGGTGAAGTTTAGATTCAATATGGCTGACTGAAATCAGTCTGCTGAGTCTAAACATCAATTAAGTTTGGTAAGCTATTTGAGGGAATAACCAATGGGGCAATTAGGTGTCTGATAATTTTACTTATCAAATATATATTGTAGCAATTTAGAAATAATGTTTTATGTTTACTCTGGTTTCCTTTATCTGATGTTACATTTTGCCTAGATCTAAAGACATTCATTGTGACAAATATATGAAAATAGACTATATCAGGTGGGAGTAACTTTTTTTCACAGCTCTGTATGTCAGGTTTGCTGTTAAAATCTAAATTTCAATCTTTCAATTACAGGACCATACAATCACACACAGCAGCTTACCTGCTCTTTTTTAAGTTTTCATCATCAGGATCCTGCACTATAAGAGCCAGAAGAGAGGAGACATAGTTCTGTCATTCATAAAATGAGGCATAGCAAAATAAGTATCAAAGCAACATGCCAGGACATTTATAGAGGGTTACACCTCCAGTCAAACGTTAGGCTTTGATAACTGATTTTGTAAGTGCAGACTACATTACAAGATCAAGATCTGTTATCATAAATAAAAGTTTATAGTATCTAATCCAGTAGCTTCAATAACTGATAAACAGGACAGATGACACAAACAACTGAAGTATCTTTTTCCCCCACTACCAATAGTAATAATATATGTACCTAGGACTCTATCAATACTAGCATTAAACTCAAAAATACCCTAATTGGTGAGGCCTGAATTTGCACATCACATCATTTAAAAGTAATTATTTTGTTTGTCAAGAAGCAGATATTAAAATGTTCTTCTGTAGCAAACTGGAAGAACAATAGTTTCATAGTAAAAACAGGCACCTGTTTTTTTAAATATTTTTCTTCTGCTACATTAATTTGGCTAACATTCATGTTGTATCATATTATAATCATATTGTTTTATGGTATGACTACTGTGGTATTAGTAGTTGAAAATGCAGTATTCAGAATTGTGGTGTTGCACTTAACAACTATCTTACATGTACCTTGAAGCTCAAAAGTGAAACACTGAAGTTATGCTGTGCCATGTATTTTATTAAAATGTTATTTACTGAACAATGACAAGTTTACTGCAATATAAATAAATAGCCGATTTACCCCATGGTGGATCATTCAGTGCTGTGCATATACTAGAAATTTTTAGATGGCCAATTTTTATTCATCAAAATATACACATTTACACTTTATTAAAAAAAAAAAAAAAAAAGCCATTACAGTTCTGCACTTTGTACTTCTTGAAAAAATCCCGCATATTTATTGCGAGGCTTCCTAGTCATATATAAAATATACATCTATTTAGGTTTTATGTTGTAGAACCCTCGTTTGCTTTTGTCTTGCTGTTATGTTCAGTGCTTTGTACTTTATAATAAAACTTTTAAAAATCAATATCAGTAAATTAAAAATACTTTTTGTTCAGTTAAGTTACTGTTACCAAATATGAAAAGATAATGCTATTTAAATTTTTAGAGAAGTAAGGTTAATTTTACAAATAATATAAAATGAAACAGCTACATTAATACAAATATCCCATAGTTAACACTAGATTTATTGTATGTGTAAATCTTTTACAAAGCATTCAAGTTTTTTAAACTGCAATTTTCTTATTTCAGTATTGAAACACTCAGGAATATTTTTAATACATATCCTGTTCTGAAGATTTTCTGGTAACGCTTTATGAATTACATGGCATTTAGTTTAAAAGTACCAGATACTCCTGTAATGTGATTTACCTTTATTCATGAAAAGCCAACTGAATTGTTACCCTAATGTTCAGAAACTGACCCACTGCAAAGCAACTACAATATGAAGACTCTTAAGGATTCAGTAAATGAAAAGATCATCTTGAATCTACACATTAAAATTAATAATTGCCAAAACAGGCAGAAATATCAACAGCAATTTAAAATATCAGTGAAGATCAGTAAATTGGTGTAAAGAAACTTAATATTGGGGTACAGTTAGTGGATTTTAATGTACATTTAGTTTTCATGCAATCTAGCTCATTTGCAGAGGCCTGTACTTGGAGTTAAGAGTCACTACAGTGCCCTTCACTATTATTGGCACCATTTGTAAAAATTAGTAAGAAGGGTTAGAAAAACAATCACTGTTCGCTGAAGAACCGTCATCTTGCACTGAAAAATTGAGAAACATCTGACTTTTAATTGAAAAAAGTTCATTCAAAGAAAAGCAAAGCCCTCATCAAGAAATAAATAATTTTAACAAAAACATGTGCCACGATTGTTGGTATCCTTAGAAATTAATGTGAAAATATGTAACTGAAGCACGTCTCCAATTAAAATTGGACACTGTTAAGTTGATTGGAGTGTATTGGAACATTCCAACTGAAATCAATGACTTCCTGATTAACTGGGATACAAATGTGAGGAGACACAGAACCAAATTTCCTTAGCCAACTATCATCATGGCAAAAAAAAGAGAACACTCCATCCAAATGAGCAAGAAGTATGTTGTCCTTCATAACTGAGGGAATGGTTATTTATAAAAAAAAAAATAACAAAAAAATAAAAATAAAAAATCGCTACTTGCCTGAAAATGCCCATTTCTACAGTTAGGGCAATAATAAAAAAAAGTGGTCCTCAACAGGAGCTGTGACAAACTTGCTTGGAAGAGGACCCAAGTTTATTTTTCCCCTACATACAGTGAAAAGGATGGTAAGAGAGGCAATAGTGTCTCCAAGGATCACTGTTGGGGAATTGCAAGAAAAAGTAAAATCCTGGGGTTATCAAGTGTCCAGAACCACCACCAGAAGGCATCTCCATGCCAACAGATTTGGAAGGTATGCCAGAAAGAAGTCTTTTCTGTCAGTTATCCACAAATGAAAGCGCCTGGAGTTTTTGGAACGTTATTACTACAACTTTGACTGGAACAGGTACATGGCATCATGGATTCCATGAAATATCAGGAGATTTTAAATCAAAACCTTGCTGCCTCCGCCAGGAAACTAAGACTAGGTTGTCATTGGATCTTCCAGCAGGATAATGATCAGAAACACATGACAAAATCAACCCGGCAATGGTTAACTGACCACAAAATCAAAGTTCTGTCATGGTCATCTCAGTCCCCTGACCTGAATCCTATTGAAAACCTGAGTGAGCTGAAGAGGAGAGTACACAGGAGAGGGCCTAGGACCCTGGGTGATCTGGAGAGATTATGTAAAGAAGAATAGTCTCAGATGCCATGGTCTGTATTCTCCGATCTTATAAAAGGTTACAAGAGAAGACTCCATGCTGTTATACTGAAAAGGGGAGTTTGTGCAAAGTATTAAATGCAGGGGTGCCAACAATTGTGGCACAAGTGTTTTTGTTAAAATATTTATTTCTTGATTAGGGCTTTGTTTTTCTTTGAATGAACTTGTTTCAATTAAAAGTCAGATGTTTCTCATTTTTCTCCGTGCAAACAGTAATTTTTTTCTAACCCTTCTTACCTTCTTACTCATTTTTACAATGGGCCAATAATAGTGGAGGGCATTGTATCAATATCCTTGTTTTTTATTTATTTATTTTTTTTAATAACCTTTTCCTGAAACATTGCTACTATGTATTACAGTTAACTCTAATATTCTACATAAAAAATTATAAACTGTAAAATGTGTATAACATAAATGTTGAGTTTTTACTTACTTTATTGTAAAGTACTATTCTGTTCATTTTATTAATGAGATCAACTGAGGAAATCTGGAATTTGCATAGTAAAATCTTCAAGCTAGACCTCTCTTGATTATGTAACAATCAAAATTAATTGATCACTCAAAACTATAGCAGCAAGAATTAAAAAGCAAAAATCCTTCTATAGAACTGTATCTGTTAAATCTCTGTACGTGAGTACATGTTGCATCAGACTTACTGAAGTCAGTGCCTGTGAGCTGAGCAAGGATTCGGAAGGAGCGTGACTGAGAAGTCCCAGTTCTGGGCTGCCAGTCTTGAGTGTCTTCAATCAGCCTCTTCTTACTGGCATCATTGGGGATAAAGCAGGGAAAACTTTCCATTCGCAGAGAGTGCCTTTGGTCAGCGAAAGTAAAGAGGGGTATGACTGTTAACTCTTACAAGGTTTTCTTTTATATTGTGTACCAGATTAATTACGTAATAGAAAGAAGTGATTTCTTGTTATAGGTTACTCCCAAGTAAGAAATCAGAAACAAGGCATTAATACATAATTCTTTCAAAGATTAAACAGTTGTATACAGAAGTCTCAATGTTTGAAATGACCATTTACTATTAAAATAAAAAAACACATTCTCGTCTGAAATCACAACTTAAGCAGAAGCATACAACATCAGCAATTCAACCTATAAACCAAGCAAAGCATGCACGATTAATACACTTTGAAGTTTATTAACGCAACTAACAATCTGCTTATGTGCTAAATACTTTGAATTACCTGAATAAATTAGGTCAAAATAAAAATGCAGAATTCAGAAATGCAACACTAATACTATAGGTATTTAAGGCTGCAATAATGCATTACATTATGATTCTCTCTGTAGCAAGCCTTTGCAATACAATGAAAAGTCTGAAAGTATACAGAAGGTCTAATTCAAAAGTAGTAATTAAGAAACATTTATTGAAAACAAACAATGACAACCCAAAAATCAGAAGATATCATTCAGTACTAATCATGGACCCAAACAAAATATAAATAGCTCTCTGCTAAAAAAGGAGCTTATCTTCTCCTAACCTTGGGTAGTAGGCAAAGGACAATTAAGTGCAAAAACATGCATGTTAGTGTATATTAAGACCTTAACCTTGATATTTAATGCTAAATTACTTTAACAGAGTGAGAAAATTCAGAGGAGGTATAAAACATATGTAAATATACCAAAGGACCACAAGAGGGTGCTATAATATAAATATTTTACCACAAAAGTAAATCTGAACAAGTAACATCAGAGTGGATGTTCATACTCAGATTTCACAGTATGCTATATAAACTAAAAATACATAAAATAATAATTTAAAACCAAGACATTCATAATATTATGACTCTCATCATTTAGAACCTAAAATTGCCATACTGGAAAATAAGAAAATATTTGATACTCAAAAGAAATTCAAGAATATACTGTAGTTTTTAATTCTATAAAATTTCATAATAATACTTAATGCATCTTTGCAGAATCCTCTCAGTCTATTAATTTCATTTCATTAAAAAAAGTCCCTGCCTTTAACTTTCCCTGTGATCCCTTTTGTTCTAATCTCCTCTATAAATTAGGTTTTTGAATCTTACAATTTATGCAAACTCAAATGTCATTTAAAAACACTTAATATCCTCCACACTTAGTTATTCTTAAAGATATGGGATGTGCTTTTAGTTGTTTTGTAAACAGTTAGTTCTCCTTAAGAGTGGGTGCTATAGACAAATAGCCCTTTCCCCTTGAAGCTAAACCCAAAGGGCTTATTTTTACGTACTATATACTGTACATGTATAATTTAACTCATTAATTCTGTGAGGAGATTCCAGCATTTCTCCATTTTCAATACAATTTTAAATGTAATAGGGGCAACTTAAACAATATGCTAACTCCAAGACAAATTTTACATGCAGTTCAATTCAGAGTAAAGAAAAAAAAAATACTTTCATTTGTTAACTTTACAAAAAAAAACACAAAGTTAAAATCAGACATACAATACACATGTACATACAACTGTGTGAAGTTAACTATACAATATTTATTTTGTGTATATCAAGACAGTTATGTTTCTATAATCTGTACTTGGATGTGACAGTTCAAATCAAAAGAAATTCAGTGTTAGCATTCAGCACATCTATGTTCACTGCAACTTTGCAAATCATGCAGTATTCAATAAGAATTCCTAATTCCCTTCCTTACTTGGATTCTGGGTATAATTCTTCATAGAAAGTGTGTTCAGTTTGGGGCACATAGCTTTGAGGTTGTTGATGGACCTCAGTTCTGCTGTAGGAGAACAAAAGATAAACAAAGAAAATAGCATGGTGACATTTGAAAGGCCACAGCTATTGGGCAGTATTAGGTAAAAGTAATTTTGCAATGCACTGTGTCAGCTGGTTTTTATTATATAGTAACTGAACCTCTAGTCACCATCATGCCTTTGCTATAAATGGCAATATCTCAATTATGCTATTATTATTAGTAAGTTATGTTAATCTTTGATCTGATTTCTGTTTTACTGTGTCTTGTGTATAAGTTATGTGTTTATGTAAAAATAAATGTTGCATGTTTATATGTCAAATAATTTACTATTCGTACATAAAAGTTATTGACTATGTTTAAGTGCTCTGATCCTGTACTCCAGGAGCTGATGGATGACTTCAGCTTATTATTTAGGCAGTTCCCATGGAAATGTTGAGAGATAAACAGACCCACATAAAAAAATGTCTACTTAATAAACAGAAAGAGTCTTAGTCAATTAAGGTACTTGGCAGTTGACATCTTCCCAGAATGCCTCACAAATTCAGGATACTGCAGATTAAGAGAGATATACTAAATATGAGGAACCATTTTCCTCTCTGACAATGAACAAAAAGAATAAAAAAAACCACTGAAAATTGAAAACAACTGCCTCTGTCAAATTGCAATTTTAGTTAAAGCTGATATGGTGTGTTTTATTAATAAAATGGGCAGAGACAGTTGTAAACATTAATGTCGTCTTTGGTTTATTTTGCAGACACTGATCAGACACAACTAAGACAAGCCTCCAGTATAATTTCTTAGCTTTGTCCCCACGTCTGACATAAGCAGGCATGGAAAATGGAAGTACAGTAAAAGAAAAATTAAAGATGGCTTTCATATGGTAATTCACAAAAATCAATGTGCTCCAGTAAGATGTTAAAATATCTTGGCTTTTATTTATTTTTGAAAAATTTAGAAATTTGCATTAAACAAACATATTTCATATCACCAAAACAGTGTGGTTTCTTGAATAAGTACATTATATATGTCATTCACCTAAAGTCCAACTTTCTTTAAGTATAATATACCTCTCCATTTTGGCAATTGTTTATTGTCATTACTTTTACTAAGTATGCACATTATGAGAGTTTGCCTGACACCACTAACTCAAATGTTCATCTCTGCTTTGTATAGTATCTTTTTTTTTTTATAGTTAACACTGTCTCAAACCAAATTACAAGTCGAGATGCATAGCCAAATTAGTTTATATTGTTTTAACTGTTTGGCACAGGAAGATTAAGTAACTTTCTTTGAGTGAAAGTAAGTCACAGACAGGAATTGAATGCACTGTGTTTTATTTGTAAGCCTCTTTTCTAGTGGATAGAAACTGTTATCTGTTTAAGATTTAATGTAGTGAATAACAACATAAAGTAGGAATTGAAAAGTTTTACTGACTTGTCAAGAGCCTCCAGCTGCATAGTAAATGAAAGAGGGAGAGAGAGAAAAAAACAGAAATCAGTGAACATAGAAATGAGCAATACTATACACAGAAAAGATCTGCGCATACAATAATTGCAGGCAAGCAGCCAGGCGTTTCTTTTTATGCAAAATCAAAGCTCCATGCATGTAAAACTTCAATGCCAAGTATCATTTATTTAATATGGTTGATTGAGCTTTAATTTACATTGAAATAATGTCAGTTGGTCACGGCAATGAGGTATTACATGCTAAACTCATTTTAGTCCTAATGCACAGAAGAAAAAAAAAAAAAAAAAAATCAACAAACAAAAGCCAAATGCTTTTAGAAAAAAATTGTATTGCTGCACTCTAAATCTTTGAAAATGCACTAAAAGGCTCTCAAAACAACTTAATTTTTCTACTGCTTAAGCATACTCATTGTGCTTATATGAAAACCAGTTAACTGGACAGAGAACAACGAGCAACAATATCTGTCACCCTGCTTTAAAAAATATTTGTATTTTTATATTATATAAACTTTGGTACACAGTACTTTTAAAATTATTTTGCATGGGTTTCTATAGGCTATCTGGTTTTCTCCTACATCCTAAACATGTGTATATCTTCTTTGTTTGCAACTTAAAATTGCCCTGGAATACTGTGAGTCTGGTTGTGTGAATAAACACGCTCTGCAATGTGTTTATTCCTGCCTTTTGTTCATTGCTGCCAAGATAGACTTTATGTCTCTATTACCATGCACAATATTTAAACTAATTGGTTTAGAAACTGAATAACCATTGTTGATTATTAGGGTTCAGATAACTAATGGTTTTGAAATAGCCTGTTTTTACAATTAGGATGTACATGACACATATCACCTCTAGTCTCACTTGACTCCACATAGTACATGTTCAGTAAATTAATTCTGAAGTAAAAGGTATATTCTTATAAATAAGCTGCCCTGTTTGCAGGGGAAAGAAAAAAAAAAAAAGAGGTCAACTGAATTATCTTATTCATAGTGAAGATGTTTGTAACCTAAAGAGTATACTTTCTCTTAGATCTCACCATGGCCTTCTTCTAACTGAAAGTGAGTGGTGCAGGAACACAACGGTGTCACCACTGCATACGAAGGCTGGATTTAAACATCTAATACAACAGCCTGGAAAAGGCTGGAACACTGCTTCTCCAAGAAAGCAAATGCTCCAGTACTGAAAGCATCAAAGGTAGTAAAAAGCAACACAGATTTCAAATACAAATGACTTATGTTTGTAACGGTAGTGCAGAGGGGTGTTGATCAAAAAGCACTTTTTAAAAACAAAACAAAGATGATCAAATCTTTATAAACTGCTCCTCATATATAGAGCAACCTGGATAAAAGGGTAATGGCACACAATACTACTAAACAGATGTAGGAGACAGAAGAATGATTTTAGTATACACTCTTCCTATGTCTGTTATCCTTACTATTTTAAAATATAGTATGTAGATGGGGAGACACATTTCACTTTACTCAAATAGATCCCCCTTTACTATAGAGAGTCAAAGATCTGGATGCATTCCTCCACCTATTAGTTCACCAGTGACAAATGACACCTGCCCACCAATTTTTCCAGTTCATTACTTAAATTGCCAAGATTTCTTCTGCAGCTAGTTTGTATGGTCCTCAAATAGGCAACAATGTGAACAGAACATTCTAGAGGTGCATGCTTGTTTACTTTTGCTTTGAAGATATTATTTTGTGACTATGGAATAACCAAGGTGTGTGTGTGTGTCCGTCCTGCGGTGGGTTGGCGCACTGCCCAGGACTGGTTCCTGCCTTGCACCCTGTGTTAGCTGGGATTGGCTCCAGCAGACCCCCGTGACCCTGTGTTCGGATTCAGCGGGTTGGAAAATGGATGGATGGATGAACCAAGATTCACCTCCATAAGAATTATAACTCTACACTTTAGAGGTTTAAGGGAGAATAAAAGATACTAATGAGCAAAAGGAGGAATAAAAAAAATGTGGAAGACAGAGCCAATAAATAAACAAACTAGTTCAAAGGTATAAACCTCCGGAGAACAAAAGAGTTTTATAAAGTCTTTTAGGTACAATACTTGAGCACTGTTTAAAATTTTAGTTGTCTTTATTACTTCTGCCATCCTATCCCTGCAAGCAGGTCCTCCAGCTTACAGGGAAAACTTTGGGGTTGGGGCAGAATTGGCACTCCAGCCACTGCAAAAAACCTCACACTGTTCTAGTGTTGTGCTGTGGTGTTGCCTGCTGCACTCAGGTTCCAATCCAGGTGGTTTGTTTTGTGATATTCATATTGTGAGATTTCTGTAGCATTTTATGTCATTTATCTGTACAAAATTTACATGAACATATCACTACTTTTGGAAATAGTCTCACAAAACTACTTCCATATACTCTGTATATGTAACAATTTTAACCCTATAAAGCTATACAAAGTATTACATAGCCAGTACTGTTTCAATACTTATTACCAATAAGGCCTTGCTGTGCTTTGCTCTTGTCCTGGTAATCCGGTTTCCTGTTTGCAACCTTCCTGCTCAGTGAGGCACCTCTTACAGATCATTGTACAGAGATACTCAGACACTGAAAAACATTCATATTAATTTATGTGCCACAGAAAATGCTAATAAATTAAATTACATACATACTGCATATATATTATACTGTGTGTAAATGCCCCTTTACCCAAACTGTGAGATGTGAAATGAAAGTTAACTTCATCAGATAAATAAACTTAATTAACTTTCAAAAAAGGAAGCGTGATGAAGACAGAATTATTAATTGTGCTGTTCACCTGTTCAATTGGAATTGACACTGTGAGAACCACAGTAGAATGCACACTCAGAACCAATATATGAATATGTTCTCTTGCACAGTAAATGTTTTGTATGGATCACAACTTTACTTTGTAACAAGCATAAAATGTTATTTTTAGTTTATAATTTCCACAATTTTAATCTCCAATATTATTTAAATATTGATGAATCCTAAAGATGAATTGAAATAGAATAATATTCAATCTAATACAAATATTTCATAATGCAAACCATGTTTTCAGTGTCAAAGCAAATAAACAGATTGATATAGAAAATAGTTGCAGTTCCATGGGGCTAAAGAGCAGAAGTGTAGGTGACTACACACCCCACTTATGAGCAGGTTGGGAGACTCATGTGTCTTGCAAGATTCTTTTCCACTGCTCTTTGGCAGTCTTGACTTGCATAAGTGGCTCACATTTTGTTTGTAAAGTAAATATGATTAGAGGAGAAGGAAAAGCTGCTTTAAAAAAAAAACAGCTACACAGAGCTAAATCAGAAGAGTATTTCAAAATACTCTCCAACATTCATCTCAAGATATAAATAAACATGACAATGGCAATGCATGTCTGCGTTGTGCCAATTGCTAAATATTAAATGTACAGTGGAACCTCGGTTCACGACCATAATTCGTTCCAAACCTCTGGTCGTAAACTGAAGCAATTTCCCCCATAGGATTGTATGTAAATACAATTAATCCGTTCCAGACCGTACGAACTGTATGTAAATATATTTTTAAAAATATTTTTAAGCACAAATATTGTTAATTACACCATAGAATGCACAGTGTAATAGTAAACTAATGTAAAAACATTGAATAACACTGACAAACACCCAGGCTCCCTGCTCAGCTGCGCGTACAGGCTCGCTCTCAGCTGCACGCGCTCTCCCTCTCTCTCTCTCTCTCTCCAGCACGCGAGCCTGCCTGCTCTCTCTCTCTCTCTCTCAACAGCACACGAGCCTGCCTGCTCTCTCTCTCTCTCTCTCATCAGCACACGAGCCTGCCTGCTCTCTCTCTCTCTCATCAGCACACGAGCCTGCCTGCCTGCGCTCTCTCTCTCTCTCTCTCTTTCATCAGCACATGAGCCTGCCTGCTCTCTCTCTCTCTCATCAGCACACGAGCCTGCCTGCTCTCTCTCTCTCTCTCATCAGCACACGAGCCTGCCTGCCTGCTCTCTCTCTCTCTTTCATCAGCACACGAGCCTGCCTGCCTGCTCTCTCTCTCTCTCTCTTTCATCAGCACATGAGCCTGCCTGCTCTCTCTCTCTCTCTCTCATCAGCACACGAGCCTGCCTGCGCTCTCTCTCTCTCTCATCAGCACACGAGCCTGCCTGCTCTCTCTCTCATCAGCACACGAGCCTGCCTGCTCTCTCTCTCATCAGCACACGAGCCTGCCTGCTCTCTCTCTCCCTCTCTCTCTCTCTCATCAGCACACGAGCCTGCCTGCTCTCTCTCTCTCTCTCTCTCTTACATTGCAGCAGTTCACGTCTGACCGAGAACAATGCAACACGTGCGGAAATCATCAGCATGCACAAACCGAAAGGGAAACTGGCTTGTTCGTATACCGAGTGTGTGGTCGTGAACCGAGGCAAAAGTTTGGCGAACTTTTTGGTCGTAAACCGAGTTGTACGTGTACCGAGGCGTTCGTGAACTGAGGTTCCACTGTATGTTTAAAGTTAGCTTTCAGGTTTCATAAAATGCATAATTTCCTTTCTATCAGATTTTACTCGCTGCATTTATTATTACAGCATCACTGCAAAAAATGTTTTTCATTAGGTGCAAATGTGAGGCTTTCAAAAGGAATACTCAGTTATATCAACCAGCAAAAAAAGAACACACTTGTGTTTTAGAGTCATATACTGTACTGTCCCATTACTGTTAAAAGCCAAAAAGTTTGTCCTGGTAATATGAGTTGTGATATTTAATTTGCTCTCTAATATAAAAGAAAATCTTGAGATGAGACAAGATTATTGCCAAGAGATTTTTGCCTTTTGTCACCTCTCATCCGTATGAATGCTTTTGTCAGACACGCTTCCTGCGCTCTCAGCGCTTATAAATTTTTAGGTTTTCTTCATTTTAAGTCGTTATGAAAAGTCCTCAGTTTCATCCTTTAAAGAAGCTTTTCTGGACAGTATTTTTATATATACAATCTTTTCCTTTCCTTTGTTGTAGTCCTTTTCTGGACAATAATTTTATAAGTTTTAGATGACAAGTCAACGACTAAACAAAGAAGAAAGGGCAGTGTGTGAAAAAGAGGCCCAAATGCGTTGGAAAGAAAAGAATTAAAAAAAGATCAATAATAATTAAATGCCAATTCCGAAAATAAGGAAAGTAATAATCAGCCTGGACCAAGTGTAATTGAAAACCTAGCAGGTCCAAGGAGGGTTGGAAATAAAAGAAAAAGAGTAGAAGACAAAGTAGAATGTCGTAAAGAGGTTCAAAAACATTGGCATGATACACATGCAGAGCAAGTTACATATTATGAAAGTAGTAAAATTCTAAAGTCTCAAAAAACTGATAGTAAATTATTAGTACATTAGTGCTAGCAAATGGAAATTATTACTCAGTAAAAAAGGTGATATAAAAGAAGTATGTAGATAAGTCGGAGACTTGTAGATCGTCTAATTCGTGCTGCCATCAGGGAAAAGTAGAGTTTCTTCCCAATGAAGAGGTATATCCACGAGAATTAAAAGATTTGTTGTTTGGTGAAATTGAAATCCACAACCACTACAGGCAAAATATCCAAATCTTCAATAATCTGTTCGCGTTCGCATCATTCAATGCTCAAAACGTAGATTTACACAATTCTGGACCATACACTATGAGAATCTGTGGTCCTGCAAGAATTAAAGCTACTACAAGTTTAACTTTGAAGAAACCACAATTAGGTCAGGTTTATACTTATGATCACGGAGAAGCGATGCGACATAGAGTCTAAACAGTTATACGATCCGACGTATTAGAAACTCTACAGCCAATAATGAATACAAATCCATACGTCCAAAAGTATTGCACTTTACACGAAATTTTTCTGCAAAACACAGACAAAGAAGTTTTCTTGGATTTCTATATGAATCCAAAAGATCACGGTCGCATTTATAATAATGCAACATGTGACGAATTGTCAGAGATACAAACGCATTCAGAAAAATGAATAACACTTTTCGTGTATATCCAAAGGCAAAGCACGATTCGTCATTTCTGTCAAATACATCGCCACATTCAGCCACATGCCAACCCTTTACTCTTTCTTTTGCTTTTCCCAGATGGTGAAACAGGATGGTCGTACAATATGAAACAAACGCATTCAGAAAAACAAATAACACCCACACAATATTTCAGGTCAAAATTAGCAATACGCCCCAATGTATTTAACCCACTTCTGTCATCTAAATGTCTATTGCAACATTACATTATTAATGTGTATCTAAAAGTCGAAGCTAATCGTCTCTTCTTTATTAAATCGAATCAAGCAAAATAAGAACGGAACATATGCAAGGTCTCATTGATCATGTTCAAAATTCAAATATCAATAGACCTGCAAACTTTGTGCTAGAAGCACCTGAGACAGGAACCTATTGTAAAGAAGTAGTGCAACCACTGCTCCACCCAAAAATAAAATATTTAGAACAAATTTATCTGTGGCACTGACCTGAAGTAAGAAGTCTTTTTAGAAAGGGATATACAGTAAATAGACTAATGTCTAGTTTTCATGGTTTCAAACTGATATTCAACAAATAAAGAGAAGGTACAAGACAGCTGTTAAAATCAGAATGGAAACTGCTTTTGGGTAAGAGTGATTTAAAAATGACCTTCCCTATCGAATTGCAGAGGGCCTCCCTGTAACTCAGCACTCTGCAGTGTACAAGCCATCTTAGACAAATTTAGCTCTTAATAAATCTTCTTCCCTCACTCCAAGTAAGGCCGTAGGGTAATCTAGCACCTCTGACTGTAGTCAAAGCAAACGTGATCAGTCAGCACATGTGAAGTGAAAGAGTCTCTAAAAACAGCCAAGGGCATGTCCAGGGCATGACCAGAATGTTTAGTTCAGTTTACCCCTTTATTATGTAACATGTCACATAGTGACTTTTCCAGGGAAATCGTTCCAAGTAGCAGATGACAGTCCTCTACCCTTTGACCAACCGATGTCAATACCCATTGGAGGGAATGAAAGGATTACCACTAAAAGCTTTTAAATTGGCTACAAACATTTCTTTTAAATAATGAATTCTTGCTGACTATTAAATACAGATTTTAATAACATTGCTAATCAATTTTCATTCACAGTAACAATTAGCAATACAAAAATCATTAAAATGATAAAAAGATTACTTACATGATTCTCAGAGTTATGAAAGTGATTACAAATACTCTATGAAAGTGCTTTTTTTTTAGCGCTAATATAAAATTTGAGAAAAAAAAGTTAATGCTACTGACACAATAAAAACACAAACAGCCTACAAATCAAACACAAGGAATAGCCCAAAAAGATACTTTGGATGGCAGCAAAATTGTTTTCAAACAACGTGATTCATTAAACCTAGTATTTTGGAGTACAAACTTTGATTTAATTTATTATTAGACCAACAATCCCCTAAAGCAGGGGTGGGCAAAGTCATTCCTGGAGGGCCGCAGTGGCCACGGGTTTTTGTTCCAACCCAGTTGCTTAATTAGAAAACAATCCTTGCCAATAATTACATTTCATGGCTTGTTAGTACTTTAACTCTGCTATGTTAAGTCATTCTCATATCCTAGATTTTTTTTCCATTCTAAGGATATCATCCAAATACTTTGAAGTGTAAAACGGATGGGTAATTCTCAATCCTTCACTTTTTTCTCTTCTCTTTCCTTCCAAGTATTTAATTAAACTAAATAGTACATGATAAATACACACAGGTGTAAAGGGTAACAAGCAAAATGGATAACTGATGGTTTCTTTTGTCATTTGCATCTTATTGCTCATAAGGAGCAATTAAAAACCGAGAATGCAGCTGTTTAAGATTTTGAACCCTTATTACTTATTTAAGTCTTAATGAAGGAGATAACTAAAATGAAGCAGAAGATGTTTCTAGAGCAATAAGTGCTTCTTATTAAGCAACTGGGTTGGAACAAAAACCTGCAGCCACTGCGGCCCTCCAGGAATGACTTTGCCCACCCCTGCTCTAAAGGAACTGTTTTAGGCCAATAACCAATAATACAAAAGGGGTTTCAATTGTTAACATTCATTATTTTTCCAATTCAAAACACTGTAAAACAAATAAAACTGATTTTATTATTTCTGTCAATAAAGCTCTCAACAATCTTGGACCTTCCTATATCTTGGGACATCTTTTTCTATCCTAATTGCAATCTCGGATCAAAAACACTACAATTACTAGGCAGTCCTTAATATTTATACATTATTTCTACCACTTACTAATAAATTTTAACTATTTTCTTTTTCAGGTATTCTTTGGTATGGACTGATACCAAGCTAAAGGTACTCTGCAGCTGGTTTTGATGCTGGAAAGGTTGAAGGTTTACTGCCTTTATGATAATACATCTTATACGTCTTTTCATTGTAAGTGGGTAGTACTGAATTACTTCAGCACATTTAAATACTGCATAAGTGCCGGGATGGGTGGTGTTGACTTTTCAACCCCTAAAGCATTCTTGCCAGTTGGGTGTTACCTATTCCACAACTTTCATTTTTGCTTTGTATCACTTGTTAGTTTGAGCTACAGCTGTGTATGAAAAATGTGCTAAATAAATAAATGTTGCTGTTCTTGTTAAATACTATATGCATCTCTGAAAGTTAATCTGTGTAACTCTTTGTTAGTGTGTTTGAGCCACTTAGTTGTACAGTGAAGAGGTACTGTTAGTATGAATAAGTAGAAAGCTAAAATTCTGGTTGCAGCAGTCCAATAGGGTAGGAACAGCTTAAACTATTAAAGTGAAATAGCAGTCCACCTTAAGAAATAAAGGTCAGTCATCTGGAAAATTTTAAAGACTTACAAATCTTCTTTAAAGTGAAGGTGCAAAAACCACAAAGGGCTAGGATGAAGCTGGTTTTCATGAGAACTGCTATTGGAATGCATGCCAAAGGTTACTTCTGTGCTAGAGGATATATACAGTATCACAGTCACCAGCCTAACAAATAACCAATTAACTACAACTCAGAATGGTTCACAGAGTTCAAAGCAGCAGAAACCCCTTAATATCAACTCTTTAGGGGAGAATATGTGGCTCAAGCCTTCATTGTGCAACCGCTGCAATGAAACCACTACTGAAGGAGGCAAACAAGAAAATACCCGTTTAGGCTACTGTAAATAAAACAGGCAATGAATATCAGACCAGTGGAAATCTGTTTTGGAATGATTCTTTCAAATTTCAGATTTTTGTTTGGAACCATCATGTTGTCGTGAAATGCTGAGAGGTTGCATGGATGACTGATGTCTACACTTGCTATTCTTATTATAATGTTTGGGCTTGAGGATGCTAGGATGGTGTGGGGGTGCTCTACTGTGGACTTTGTTGGCCCACTGTTTGTTTTTCAGCAGAAAAATGACCCAAAACAGACCTCCAGTCTGTGTTAAGAGGTATTGTTCAAAGAAGGATCATGATCACTATATGGCAGCAGATGGCATGACATTCATAGTCATCCAACCAAAATCCAACAGAGACTGTTAAGTGTAAGTTGGACCAGAAAGTGAAGACAAAATAGATAATTCCTCAGCATATCTGTGAAATCCTTTCATGACAATCCCATGAAGCTAGTTGACAGAATACAAGTGTGCAAACCTGTCATACCCACCCGGGACGCCTGGAAGGACCGGAAGAGGGATTACGGCTCCTCCGGACCACGAGGGGGCAGCCGCCCTGGTTAGTATGGGGACCACGGGAACAGAGCATGGAAGCTCAACCCTATAGGGGCCCGTGGTCACTGCCAGCGGGCGCCCAGATGCCTAAAGAGCCCTGGACGTTAGCACTTCCGCCACACCCGGAGATGCTGGCGGAAGGAATACCAGAGACACCCGGGGTGCTTCCGGGTGCTCAGCCGGCACTTCCGCCACACCAGGAAGTGCCGACGGAAGCTCATCTGGAGGCACCTGGAGCACTTCCGGGTGAGCATAAAAGGGGCCGCCTCCCTCCGTTCGATAGCTGGAGTCGGGTGAAAGAGGACAGAGTTCAATGGAGAGGAGTGGAGGCGGTCAGAAGAGAGAGAGGCATTGGAAAGGCCTGGACTTAAGGGTGATTGGTGCAGGAGCACTGGGCTGTGCGTGCGCACTTGTAAATAAGAAATAATGAATAAACATGTGCTTGGGTTTGAACCATCGGTGTCTGCATGTCTGTATCTGGGCTGTTTTCCACTATATCTGCTATCCACAAAGGGAGAAAAATGAATCACGTATCATAAAGTAGTTTTCATTCCTGAGCTTTCAGCTCCTACCAGGGGCCTTCATCAGAGGATAATGCTAAGACATACAAAAATCAAACACAATATATAGCAAAATTGGGGGGGGGGGTAAGCTGGGTCGGGGGGGGGGGGGGGTACAGGTCGTAACGTTTTATTTATTATGAACATGTTCTACTTAAGTTTGCAAATGCTGGGTTTATGTCCAAATGTCTGTTAATGGCATTTTTGTCTGATAGCCAAGATTCAGCCAGTTCTCTGGCACTTTTAGTACTGGCTGTAAATCTTACTTGTACATTGTCCCAGTTAAATCTATGTCCTGTTGATTTTGTATGCGTATAGCTCTGTGATCGTGAGTCCTTCCTTCTGATGGCGTTGCGATGTTCCTGTATATGTGTTGTAATTCTTTTTGATATTTGTCCTATGCATACCGCTGGGCAAGAACTGCATGGAATGCTATAAACTGCGTTTCATGTTTCTGCTGTCGATTTCTTGCTTTTAGGGTTGAAAAGGACAGTTCGCAGATTGTTCACGGGTTTGTGTGCTATTCTGATGCCTGATTTGGCCAGGATGCGTGCTGCACCTTCAGACACACTGTGTTGATAAGGAAGTGAGTACCAAGTGGGATGGGGGGGTCTGGTTCGAGTCAATTGTTTGCCAAGTTTTTTTGGCATTTTCTGTGTAGGCATTGTTTAATGAATGTCTTTGAGTATCCGTTTGAAGTGAAAAGATGGAAAAGAAAGCGTCTTTCATTCGTTTTTGTTTCCTTCGTATTACAACAGGTGTGGACTCTTCTGAATAAAGTTTTAACACCGCTCCGTTTATGAGACAATGGGTGGTTGCTGGCGAAGTGTAATATCTTGTCTGCATAGCATTCCTTATGGTAAACAATAGTGGTCAGGGTGGCGTCGTTATTTCTTTCAATGGAGATGTCCAGGAAGTTGATGTGTCGGTTCATATTCTTTTTCCATGGTGAATTGGATTTCAGGGAATGTTGTGTTGATATGGTTGTAGAACTCGTTTAGCTGGCCATTTTTTTTTTTTTAATATGACGAATGTGTCATGTACGTAGTGTATCCAAATTTTGGGTGTGAACTGGGATAGAGTCGCATTTTCGAATCGCTGCATTACCAGTTCCGCTAGGAGTCCTGATAACGGCGATCCCATTGGCATGCCTTCTTTTTGAATGTATTTGTCATTGAAATGAAAGTGAGTTTTTTGGCAAAGTGATATTAGGTGCATTATGTCTTCAGTGGATAGCTTAGTTCTTGTCTCTATGGTGGGGTCACTATTCAGTCTCATTAATAGTGTTTCTGTGGCCAGATGAATCGGAATCATGGCATATAGCGACACGACATCAAACGAGACCATGACCTCATCTTCGGCGATGGATATGTCTTTCAAGCGTTGCAATGCCAACTCGGTGCTGTTCACCAAATATTCCGAGTCATAAGTTAAATGTTTGATATATATACAGTGCATCCGGAAAGTATTCACAGCGCATCACTTTTTCCACATTTTGTTATGTTACAGCTTTATTCCAAAATGGATTAAATTCATTTTTTTCCTCAGAATTCTACACACAACACCCCATAATGACGTGAAAAAAGTTTACTTGAGATTTTTGCAAATTTATTAAAAAATAAAAAAATTGAGAAAGCACATGTACATAAGTATTCACAACCTTTGCCATGAAGCTCACAATTGAGCTCAGATGCATCCTGTTTCCCCTGATCATCCCTGAGATGTTTCTGCAGCTTAATTGGAGTCCACCTGTGATAAATTCAGTTGACTGGACATGATTTGGAAAGGCACACACCTGTCTATATAAGGTCCCACAGCTGACAGTTCATGTCAGAGCACAAACCAAGCATGAAGTCAAAGGAATTTTCTGTAGACCTCCGAGACAGGATTGTCTCAAGGCACAAATCTGGGGAAGGTTACAGAAAAATTTCTGCTGCTTTGAAGGTCCCAGTGAGCACAGTGGCCTCCATCATCCATAATTGGTAGAAGTTCGAAACCACCAGGACTCTTCCTAGAGCTGGCTGGCCATCTAAACTGAGTGATCGGGGGAGAAGGGCCTTAGTCATGGAGGTGACCAAGAACCTGATGGTCACTCTGTCAGAGCTCCAGAGGTCCTCTGTGGAGAAAGGAGAACCTTCCAGAAGGACAACCATCTCTGCAGCAATCCACCAATCAGGCCTGTATGGTAGAGTGGCCACACGGAAGCCACTCCTTAGTAAAAGGCACATGGCAGCCCACCTGGAGTTTGCCAAAAGGCACCTGAAGGACTCTCAGACCATGAGAAAGAAAATTCTGATGAGACAAAGATTGAACTCTTTGGTGTGAATGCCAGGCGTCACGTTTGGAGGAAACCAGGCACCGCTCATCACCAGGCCAATACCATCCCTACAGTGAAGCATGGTGGTGGCAGCATCATGCTGTGGGGATGTTTTTCAGTGGCAGGGACTGGAAGACTAGTCAGGATAAAGGAAAAGATGACTGCAGCAATGTACAGAGACATCCTGGATGAAAACCTGCTCCATAGCGCTCTTGACCTCAGACTGGGGCGACGGTTCATCTTTCAGCAGGACAATGACCCTAAGCACACAGCCAAGATATCAAAGGAGTGGCTTCAGTACAACTCTGTGAATGTCCTTGAGTGGCCCATCCAGAGCCCAGACTTGAATCCAATTGAACATCTCTGGAGAGATCTTAAAATGACTGTGCACCGACACTCCCATCCAACCTGATGGAGCTTGAGAGGTGCTGCAAAGAGGAATGGGCGAAACTGGCCAAGGATAGGTGTGCCAAGCTTGTGGCATCATATTCAAAAAGACTTTGTATTGAGCAAAGGCTGTGAATACTTATGTACATGTGATTTCTCAGTTTTTTTATTTTTAATAAATTTGCAAAGACCTCAAGTAAACTTTTTTCACGTGGTAATTATGGGGTGTTGTGTGTAGAATTCTGAGGAAAAAACATGAATTTAATCCATTTTGGAATAAGGCTGTAATATAACAAAATGTGGAAAAACTGATGCACTGTGAATACTTTCTGGATGCACTGTATATTTGCAGAAACATATTGCAAGTTATGTTTTGTGTTTTTCCTACATGTTTTTTGACTTTTAATTTAACACTTCAATTCTGTACTTATTTTGCTGTATGTTGTATTGTATAAGCACTTTTTTTTTATCATAGGCGGTGTCAGATGTTTTCTTTTTTTTTTTAAATTCTGGTGTGTGTTTGATGGGGGTAGTCGTTACTTGTTATAATATTTATTTTTTATTGAGCTAAATTTCTGGTTTGGGACAAATAAAGTACTATCTGTTGAGCAGAGTGTATAAAATGGAAGAGTTCTTTACAAATTAAATTAAAGTTAAATGCAATTTGAAAAAAATAAGCTATAGCTATAAGGGTTTTAATCCGAGGTTCCAGAGTTCAAAGGTACATGAACTGTATACAGTGATCCCTCGCTATATCGCGCTTCGCCTTTCGCGGCTTCACTCCATCGCGGATTTTATATGTAAGCATATTTAAATATATATTGCGGATTTTTCGCTGCTTCGCGGGTTTCTGCGGACAATGGGTCTTTTAATTTCTGGTACATGCTTCCTCAGTTGGTTTGCCCAGTTGATTTCATACAAGGGACGCTATTGGCAGATGGCTGAGAAGCTACCCAACTTACTTTCTTTCTCTCTCTCTCTCTCTTGCGCTGACGTAGGGGGGTGTGAGCAGGGGGGCTGTGTGCAGCTGCTTCCTGAAGGACATGCTGCACCGGTGCTTCGCATACTTAAAAGCTCAAAGGGCACGTATTGATTTTTGACTTTGTTTTTCTGTGGCTCTCTCTCTCTCTTCCTGCTCCTGACAGAGGGGGTGTGAGCTGCCGCCTTCAACAGCTTTGTACTGGCGGTGCTTCGCATACTTAAAAGCCAAAAAGCCCTATTGATTTTTTTTTTGACTGATTGCTTTGCACTCCTTTGAAAAGGAAGATATGTTTGCATTCTTTTAATTGTGAGACAGAACTGTCATCTCTGTCTTGTCATGGAGCACAGTTTAAACTTTTGAAAAAGAGACAAATGTTTGTTTGCAGTGTTTGAATAACGTTCCTGTCTCTACAACCTCCTGTGTTTCTGCGCAAATCTGTGACCCAAGCATGACATTCTAAAAATAACCATATAAACATATGGTTTCTACTTCGCGGATTTTCCTATTTCGCGGGTGGCTCTGGAACGCAACCCCCGCGATGGAGGAGGGATTACTGTACTGCAAAGTCTCAGTCTGACCAGTTACAACTTTACTGTTAGCAACCTACCCATTATGTTGCTGGAGTACATTTCCTGGAACCTTTGAGACAGGGTTGAATTTTGGTGCTGAAGAGACAGGCTTGGTCAGTGACCCAGGCGATGAGCTGACTTCACCAAAGGGACGTGCCATCTTATTTAGAGACATGCTGGATTCAAATGAGTACTTAGGTTGTGGAGCTACAGCAGCATGCATGTCCTGAATGAGGAAACAAAATACACACAAAACATACAGCAAACTAAAACCACCATGCAAGTTAGAAGATTCATAACAAATGAAATGATAATGCCAGACCCAGACCCACTGCAGTTTGTGTCACTTTATGTAAGTTCATTCATTTTTAAATCTAAATATCAACAAATTGCTCAGTAGAAAGAGCTTTATTCTTACAATAAATAATTTGAATTTTGTGCACTTCTGTGAATTCTTTCTTATTAATAGTATTTAGTTTAAGTGAACGTTTATAACAACATGATACAAATATAAATTGTATTTATAAAAGAAGTGTACTGGTTTTTTTTTTCAAAGAAAAGATTTTTTGCAGTGTTTCACTATTAATAAAAATTGAAATGAAGGAATGGTAGCACTGTTTGTGCATCAGACAGATGTTTTTAGATTAGCAGACTTTACTAAATGTTAAGAGGAAGTCTCAGATTTAGTAGGAAAATAAGTAGACACTTCCGTGTGTTCTAAAAGCTAATGCCAAAATACAGAAAGTAGTCTTAGTCTATTAGACTTATAAAGAGGTAATCAAAAGTTAGGCTATGAACATCATGAACCATATTATAGCAGTCTGTTCTTTTATCTCTTTTTTCACTATAACCTATAGATTAAACATCTTGATTATATTTCCTGTCATGTTGAGAAACAGTGAGTAGATATGGTAAAACGTCTCTAGTGCTTTACTTTAAAATCCTTCCTGAAAATCCAGTAATGTCTATGATGCATATTTTCAGGATGGCAAGCACAATATGTGAAGCAGGAGGCAGAAATGCAAGAAATTAAAAAGTCACCTCAGTAAGGTTACCACTTACCACAGCTGGACTTGTTTAGCTGATACAAGTATGAAGAACCATGAAAAATAAAGGCTAAAACTCAGAAAAGGGAACAATGGTGTTTAGTAATGCAAACATAAGTAAATGGCTAGATGGTAAAATGCTATACCACTCAGAGCCCATTAAATCTGATAAGGATGTATGCTACTGCAGTGGACCTGGGACAAACCAAGTAAACAGGTAAGCTGACAATCTGACAATATTAGGAATGCAAACACTGCAAACAGAACAATGTACTGGACCAACAGTGAATAATGTATTAATAACTGATACCTATAAAAATCTCTAGGGATGATACAAGTAGATTGTACACTATGTTTCATTTACTCTCTACGTTAAAGATTTTAGAGACCTTATACAACTTTTCCATGGTGTAAAATACAATTTACATGCTGGGCAGTTTAGCATATACTTTGATAAAGGATTGTAAAAAAAAAAAAAAAAAAAAAAAAGAGAATGGACTTGCTATATAGAGAAATATGGATTACCAGATAACATGATAGATGTATATTGACTAACATTGGCACGTGTTTAATTTACGGTATATCATGCTAATAGCAATACTGGTGTTAGTTTGGTCATGGCAGTTCTTCAAGATGGGATAATAGTGCTAATTTAATTAAAATTTCACCTCTAAAATAGATTTTAAGAACTTCAAATTGCCCAGTACCTTAAAATGATGGGAAGTTATTCAAAGATAAATAATATCATTTTCATTTATCTGAAATATAACTAAGGATATCGTAAATGCATTTCTAGATATCTCAAAGTACCTTCCTGTTCATTTTCAGATATCTTACAAAAATCTGAAGATTTTGCAAATGCATTATGAGATAATTTTAAAATAGACAAGTCCCATTGAAAGAAAAGGAAATCTTACAGGAAGTGATTCTGAGATATCTTAAAAATAATTTCAGATATCATAAAATGTAAACAAGGACAATTTAGAATATATCAACAAAATGTAAAGGAAATTATTTTGAGATATGTTGCACTGAATTTCTGATAACTAAAAAAAGTATACTACATTTTAAGATTGCTGAAATTAAGTCTGAGATATCTCTAAATGTTAAATTGGTCTGTAATAGAAGCTATCAGATAAGAATGAATGAGGAAACAATTTTGTAACAAGACAAAGTACTAATGAATACTTTGTTTAATCTTCCCAATAAAATAGCTTCTACAAAAGCAATATACGAGAAACATTTTATCCTAGGAACCAACATACTGCAGAAAATCGTACTGAATATAGTGAAATATCCCTTTACAATTCCTTGCCTTGCCCAAGGTACAACAAAATGAGGTTTGCCAATACAAGTATGCACAGTACATTTATGTATTAATGTCTCCAAATATAAATTTACATCAGTAGCTTTAAATACAACATACCAATGTACCGTAATGTTATTTTGAAGGTGACCCAGGCTCTGCATACAAGGTTACAACAGAGGTTTTATAAGTCCAGTATAGCCAAAGTTGCATATGAATAACACATGCTAGGGATTTTGGCTTCTAGCTTTAAGCCACAAGTTAGAAGCTTAGGAGTCATTTTCAATTCAGATCTAAATCTTTGAAAGAAAAAAAACCCGATACAGTGTTGTTTTTATCAGCTTAAAAATACTGCTAAATTTAGATCCTCACCTATGTTATTGCAAAGCTTTGTTTTATTATAAATATCTTTGAACCTTGACTTTATCTAGTTCAGAATTCTGATTTTACACTGCTTACAGAGACACAACCTACTACCTTGTGTTTACCTCCCTGTGCTGCTTGGAAATCAAATCTTAATGTTAATTTTAAATCCTATCAATTACATACAAGGGTTTGCAAGGTTTAGTTACAGATTATATTTCAGAGGAGAAAGATACTAAGAGATCCACAGATCACTCAGATCAGAATACCATGCTGTTCCTAGGTATAGGCTAAGATAGGACTTTTTCTGTTAAGCCCTCTAGACTATGGAATAGCCTTATATTTACCATCAAATTATGAGTCGATACTTGTTTTTAATTTATATCTTAAAACATGTTTGTAAACACTTTTAAAACTTTGTAAAACACTTTTGTATTTCCAATATTTAAATTACCTATTTTATCTTATGTTAGTTATTCTTAATACTGAGTTTCTGTTTAATATACGAGCTACATTTTGCTGTTCAATTATAATTTATCAATTTTAATTTCTTTTCATTTATTATTTATTTTCATTCTGGTTTTAAATTGTGAAGCACATTTGCATGAAAAGTGCTATATAAATATAGCTAGCAAGAAAAGATCTAAAAATGGGAAGATGCAAACCAAGAGTATTGTTGATAAGAGGCACGTACATCACTAATTTTCATGTTATGGTAGGTGACACTGAATGAGGTTATAGGACGTGTGCTGTAATAACTTGGAGAAAGAATAATGGCATGAGAGAATCTTTTTGTGCCACTATTGGCCTGCGCCCCCTGCTCGCTTCACTCGCCAACCACCAGGTTTGGTCTTGTAGAAATACAATTTAAAGTGTTTTTTTATGGGAATTGTTACATACGCATTATGTTCACTTTTTATTTTAAAACTTCAGTAAAAACAATATTTGGAATGAACTTTTCTTCAAGATCGTATTGAATTTCGATTCCTTGTTTGGTCTTACAGCGCGATAATGCAACATATAACTGGCCATGAGTGAATATCATTTCTTTGTCTCTTATAAATAAACCGACTTTTCCAAATGTTTGTCCTTGTGATTTGTTAATTGTTATTGCAAAAGCTATTCTCACGGGAAACTATAAACGTTTTAATACAAATGGCATATCAAGTTCTCCTTTTTGCCCGAACACTGTGTCCAGTTCATTCAATAAAAATAAGACTTTCTGATAAAACAATCTATACAAAAGTGGGAATCTCCAGAGCCAATGTAGCTGGTACCATTGTTCTCAAGAAGCAGTGGATTTCTGGCCATTGTGGATTACACGTCATTGTAAGAAATAAATCTGGCCAACTGATAGTTCTGGATATTGCCATTGCATCATGATATAACTGTTGCAATGCTCTTGGACTACTTTGATATGATGATGGTAATATTACTGCTTTACCTATTTTGAATTTACCTGAACTATTGATATTTGAATTTTGAACGTGATCAATGAGACATATGTTCCGTTCTAAGTTTAGCTTGATTCAATTTAATAAAGAAGAGACGATTAGCTGCAACTTTTATATACGCATTAATAATGTAATGTTGAGATAGACGTAATAAATACATAGAAACATATAGCTAATTTGGACCCGAAACATTGTGTGGGTGTTATTTGTTTTTCTGAATGTGTTTGTTTCATATTATACAACCATCCTGTTTCGCCATCTGGGAAAAGCAAAGGAAAGGGAAAAGGGTCGGCATGTGGCTGAATGTGGCAATGTATTTGACAGAAATTACGAATCGTGCTTTGCCTTTACAAATACGCGAATTGCTGACAATTCGTCACATGTTGGTTTATTATAAATGCGACTGTGATCTTTCAGATTCAGATAGAAATCCAACACAATTTCTTTGTTCGTGTTTTCTGTAGATAAATGTTGTGTAAAGTGCGATACTTTTGGACGTATGAATTTGCATCCATTATTGGTTGCATAATTTCTAGTACGTCGGATCGTTTAACTCTTTTGATTCTTTGTTGCAGCACTTCTCCGTGATCATAAATATACACCTGACCAAATTGTGTTTTTTTTTAAATTAAACTTGTCATAGCTTTAATTGTTGCGGGACCACAGATTCTCATAGCGTATGGTCCATCCATCCATGCATCCATTATCCAACCTGCTATATCCTAACTACAGGGTCATGGGGGTCTGCTGGAGCCAATCCCAGCCAACACAGGGCGCAAGGCAGGAAACAAACCCCAGGCAGGGCGCCAGCCCACCGCAGGGTGCACACACACACACACACACACACACACACACACACACACACACACACACATACCAAGCACACACTAATAATTTAGGATCGGCAACGCACCTAACCTGCATGTCTTTGGACTGTGGGAGGAAACCGGAGCACCTGGAGGAAACCCACGCAGACACGGGGAGAACATGCAAACTCCACGTAGGGAGGACCCGGGAAGCGAACCCAGGTCTCCTTACTGTGAGGCAGCAGCGCTACCACTGCACCACCGTGCCGCCCGCGTATGGTCCATTATTGTGTAAATCCATGTTTTTTGCATTGAATGACGCTAATGCGAAAAGATTATTGTAGACGTGCATATTTTGCCTGTAGTGTTTGTGGATTTCCCGTTCACCAAAAAACACATCTTTTAATTCAAGTGGAAATGCCTCTTCATTGGGAAGTAGCAGTAGTTTTCCCTGATAGCAACACGAATTTGCTGATCTAAAAGTCTCCGACTTAAACTTTAAAGCCTTACAATATCTACATACTTCCAACATATCACCTATGTCCATATATTCGATCAGTGTTTGCTGTTCTGTTATTTCACTGAGTAATACTTTCCGTTTGTTAGTGCAAATGCGATCTGTACTGTCTTTTTTGACAATTTCGAATTTTAGTACTGTCATATTTTTGAACTTGCTCTGCATGTGTATGGCGCCACCATTTTTGAATGTTTTTCTGAATTTCTACTGTGTCTTGTACTCTTTGTCTTTTATTTCTGACCCCAACTGGACCTGCAAGGTTTCCAATTCCACTTGTTCCGGGTTGATTATTACTGTCCTTAGTCTGCGATGTTGAACATAGGTTATTAGTATTCTTGTTTGCATTCTTTTCTATCCATTGCTTTTCGATCTGTTTTCAACGCGCTGCTCTTGCTCTTTCTTCTTCGCTTTGTCGTTTATGAAGTTCTACTTTGTCTTTTATTTCTGACTCCCTTTGCTTTTGGGTCTCTTTTCGACGCTCTGCTCTTTTTTCTTTGCTTAGTTGTGGACGTGTGATGTTTAACTTATTTTGTTTGAGCTTCTCTTTCTTCTTCGCTCAGTCAGATTATTATTGTTCTTTTTTGCATTTTGTTGAGAATTCTTTTGTCTCCAGCACTTTTGGGTCTTTTTTCGATGCGCTGCTCTTTCTTCTTCGCTTAGTCGTGGTCATGTCATCTTCAACTTATCAACTGTTTTAGAGCTGCTCTTTCTTATTCGCTTTTTAGATGACCATGATCTTGTTTGACAATGTTTGTAAGTAGGGCGTGACTCGCTAGGTCACCGTCTCATGGGAACATGCTTCCAATGGATGTCAGTATGATGTGACTTGACCGTGTCACGGGAAGTGAAAGTCTCTCTGCCTCTCTGAAGTGTCTCTCTCTCTCTCTTCAAGATCATGTCTCATCGCAGGATTTTCTTTTATAATAGAAAGACGTAATTAAAATGTGTTTTTCTTTTTTATGCTCTTCCGGCAGTGTGTGTGTGAACTTAAATTTTATCAATTTTAATTTACACAAGTTAAAATTCTACTGTAATAGCCATTTTCTGGTATAAAACCCAATGTCACAAAACTAAAGTGGATTCAAAAGCATTCTATCCCTTTAATGGAAGAAAAAAGTGCACATCATCTACACAGATAGACTGGAAACAAAAAAGAAGTGCCAGCTAGAACGAGTCAGTTCCATACCACCACTTCATGGCACGGCCAATTAGTGATCCTAAGACTGGAACTCTGTGGGTGCAACTATAAATAAATATATATATATATATTTTTTTTTACTTATTGCAAGTTTGTGGCCATTTGTTGAATTTTGTTTGTGACTGTCATTTGACTGTGCCTTTTGTTTGAGACACAGTGCCGCACTCATGCCTCACAGCTCAGGTCACATTTCTGGCCACCTTAGTTGGCAGATGCTTCTCCATCACTCAGAGACACTTAAAAGATCATTGCATCATTGTAATCTGCTCAAAAGTAGTTCAGTTACTTCTTCCCCTTTACTTCAATGCATTTTGCCAAATTCTGCACTTTTTTTAAGCAAACAACGAAGCAAACTCCACTGAGTTTGCTCATCACCATTTGCTGTTATAGTATTATTACGGTAAACACCAACTCTTGATTTTTAGGTATAGTCTGTTATTAAAAAATGACACATTACTCCAAGTTAAAAGAAAGATACTTTCCTTGCTAGAGAAAATTATTGTGTTCTTTCACAAACTAGGTTAAAACAAAAAATAAATGGTTATTGGATTCTGAGGGTCCATTACGTCAGAAATGTATAGTAATAGGAAAGAAAGCAGAATTTATTAGTTACTTATGCATCACACACTGTTGGTCTTCTGTATAATTGCTACTAAAGTTATCCACATCTTACCTTCTTACTGGCTGCTGTTGGGTGAAATGCTCTGTTGGGTAGAGAGAGAGAGAGAGAGAAAAAAACAAGAACAATTAAAAAACATAATATACATTTTTATATATAAAGTCTGCTGAGTATATAACAATGGTTATCCTTTGTTGTGCTGATATTCAAAGTCAAATTATTACAGTTTGAAAATGGATAGTTTCCAATTAAACTTGGACATGTAAAGGAAAATAAAAACCAAAACGAAACACTTCCAAGTATATCTGAAAATAGTAACGTTACATACTTTGATCTGTGTAAAAATCAAATTTCTGCTCCTCATAACCTTTCATTCTTAAAACCTCTGCAAGATAAGACAGTACAGTATCTAGAGAAGATAATAGTTGGAACAACTTTCATTACATGTCTCCTGACTGAGCCTTATTGTAGACTGTGGTGAATTTCTCTTTAGTAAAAGCGAAGTATAAAAATATTAATATTCTGATTGTTTTTTTTTATTGTTGTCATTATGGTTTTGAGGTAGCACTCTATGAAGATCAGCCTTTGTACAGTGCCATTCCTAACACTGTACCTGGTCCACTTGTGGAGCTAAAAGGGCCTGCTGGATAGAATTGTACTTTAAAGTTGCATTTTTGAATACACAAGGCATACCCATCAATGACTCAGTGTTAAAAAGCTAATTCCTGGCAATAAATGCTGTACGATTTATTAACATTTAAATGATATCTTTAAGTAGAATGGAAAACCTTTATTATTATTGTACCAGTACAATGAAATTATAAAAGCTACTCTGTAAATAATGTAAGTACAACAATCAGGGACAAACAAATACTATAAAAAGCACACATCCTATAACAAATAAATATCATACATAAATAAATAAGGGGCAGAAATTATTATCCACTAAAGCAATCATAGTACATATTGGGAAAAAAGAAAAAAATACAACAGTTCTAGAATTTTTAAAATATCTGCAAATCTTTTGGTTCTACTTTTAATATTCTTGTACCGCCTGCCGGAAGGCAGTAGTGTGAACAATGTGTGGCCAGGATGGGAAGGGTCTTTACTGATTTTCCTGGCTCTGCTGAGGAATTAGGCACTAGAGATATCTTCAAGGGAGAACAGAGAGCAGCCAAAGATTTTCTCTGCCGTGAATACCCCCTGCAGAGATTTCCTCTCAGTTGCTGTACAGCCAAGCACATCATGTTGAAATACAGTATTGTAAGAGTTCAGTTTGCACCTTGGTTCGAATTGCACTTAGCAGATGACCAGGAACGTTTTGAAAGGAGCCCAACTTTATTATCTGCTGGGTTTGTGCTTGAGTTTCATATTTTTATCTTCTGAGCTTATGCCTGAAGGCTTAAGGTGTTATTTTATTATTCACTATGATAAGGACATTTTTAGTTATTTTATAGAAAAAAAAAATATAAACCTTAAGAAAAAACAGCTATTTAATGCATAATCACTGTTCTGTTGTTATGCTCAGCATAGGTTTCCTGTTGACGGCAGACTTAGGAAACATATGGTTCAGAACGAAAATGAAAATGCATTCTGTGCATGGAGTGTACTTTTAACACTCCTAAAAAGCCACATACTCCTAAGCTAACAGGACTGTCAATCAACCTTTTGGATGGGGTTAATTGTGGTTATTTAAGGTATCAACATTTGTCATGTCTCGTTAGAAACCGGCTGGAACCAATCATGTTAAAAGTTTTCTGATCATGTAATGAATTCCTTGGAATTGTGATCTAATCAATGAGTTGTATAAATATAGTGCAGAGAACGCTCCTTTCCTTTGTAACACTTGCTAGTAAAATATACATTTGTTGCCTCTTGCAAGATATAGATAAAGAATATCGATTCATTCTTTATTAATAAGTACAATTTAAAATTTTCCAACTTTAGCACTTTCTGTACAAGTATTAAGAATGTGCCACACCTCTGCTTTGGGGGCTTCCTACTTGCAGATTCCAGTTAAAGTAAAACAAACCCTTTAACATTACAATACAAATATCTATATATATAATTCACTAAGCCAGAAGACAAGTAGCCGACCATGGAAAGCACGCCGGAAGGGGCGTGGATTCACTAAACCGCCGACAAGTAAGACGCCAATGGCGCACGCAGGAAGGAGCCACGCCTACCAACTCTTAGACCATTGGATACGACGAAAGAATCACAGAGCCACGCCCACCAACTCGGACGCGAAGCCAAGGGAAACATGCCGTCATTTCTGTTTGTCTGTGCCACAGTACAGTTGCAGCTCTGAGCCACGTTGACTTTTCATTAGTCAACCTCAGTGGAACCTTGGTTCACACAGAGGCAGTGCCAGAGAGAGACAGAGGCACACACAGGCAGCGCGATAGACAGAGCCGCGCACACACAGTCAGCGCCAGAGAGACAGAGGGGCGCGCACACACACACACAGAGAGGCAACGCCAGAGAGAGACAGAGGCACACACAGGCAGCGCAAGAGAGAGCCGCGCAATCCTTTAAAACTGAAGTTAAAACACAATGAAGGAAGCAGTCTTTAAAAACCAATAAGCCCTGTGCCTCTTTTTCATTAGCGTCTCACCTGCTTCAGGCCCTGCAACAGTCGATACGCTCTCTCTGCAGCTGACCTTCTCTGTGCCTGACTCCACTACTGTCAGTCGCCTGATTAAAAATGGCCTTTGGAAGGGGAGCTATGGACCCGCTATACCACAGGAACACATTGCCTTCGAGCCTGGTCTCGCTCACTGTAACGTACCAGCTTTCTCTCTCTCCTCACTCGCTCACACACTGCACAGGGGAGAAATGCCCGAAGCAGAGAGACAGAGGGGGTGGGGGCTCGCGTGCTGCTGAGAGAGAGAGAGGGCTCGGTGTGCTTCTGAGAGACAGAGGGGGAGGGGGCTCGCGTGCTGCTGAGAGAGAGAGGGAGGGGGGCTGGGGAGGCTCACGTGCTGCTGAGAGAGAGAGGGAGAGGGGGGTGCTGGGGAGGCTTGTGTGCTGCTGAGAGAGAGAGAGGGAGGGGGGCTGGGGAGGCTCGGGTGCTGCTGAGAGAGAGAGGGAGGGGCTGTGGAGGCTCGAGTGCTGCTGAGAGAGGGGGAGGGGTCTCGCGTGCTGCTGAGAGAGAGAGAGAGAGGGGGGGGGCTGGGGAGGCTGCGTGCTGCTGAGAGAGAGGGGGGGCTGGGGAGGCTGCATGCTGCCGAGAGAGGGGGGGGGGCTGGGGAGGCTCGTGTGCTGATGAGAGAGAGGGGGGGCTGGGGAGGTTCCCGTGCTGCTGAGAGAGAGGGGGGGCTGGGGAGGTTCCCGTGCTGCTGAGAGAGAGAGGGGGGGGGGGCTGGGGGCGGCTCACGTGCTGCTGAGAGAGAGAGGGGGGGCTGGGGAGGCTTGCGTGCTGCTGAGAGAGGGGGCTCGCGTGCTGCTGAGAGAGAGGGGGGGCTGGGGTGGCTGCATGCTGCTGAGAGAGAGAGAGAGAGGGGGGGGCTGGGGAGGCTCGCGTGCTGCTGAGAGAGAGAGGGGGGGCTGGGGAGGCTCACGTGCTGCTGAGAGAGAGGGAGGGGGCTCGCGTGCTGCTGAGAGAGAGAGGGGGGGGCTGGGGAGGCTCGAGTGCTGCTGAGAGAGAGAGAGAGAGAGAGAGGGGGGCTGGGGAGGCTCACGTGCTGCTGAGAGAGGTGGGGGCTGGGGAGGCTCGTGTGCTGCTGAGAGAGGGGTGGGCTGGGGAGGCTCGCGTGCTGCTGAGAGAGAGAGGGAGGGGGGGGGGGGGCTGGGAAGTAACTTTCACCAGCGTGGCCTCCATTGTCACAGACGATCCCGCTTTCAGTCACAGACAATTGTATGTTGCTCTCTCCAGAGGTCCATCTTTTCATTCACTCACACTGGTATCCACAAACCCACCCCATTTGGACAACTGTGTTATTCAGCAAGTGTTCACCCATCAATACATAATTATGCGGCGTATGTTACGCCGCGGGTTGGCTAGTATCATTTTAAAATAGAAGGTGACTTTATCTTAAAACTTTAAAGTATTTTTTTCCAATTGCTGTAAAATAAACTAAGAATGCACTTAAATCCATACTCATCATTTTAAACATATTATTTATTCAAAATAAATTTTAATACTGTCCTATATTAGTATGAACTGCTAATGGTACTAACAGCATGAGAAGTATTGATTTGTTAACATTCTAGAATTTTAGCCCTATAAAGTCTCTTATGTATCAATAAGCTACTACCATTTTGCCAACTTACTCCTGACTGTCTTTGTGACACAAGTCTGTCACAGTAATTGCTGCAAGAAATTATGATGACTTTAATACAAACTACAATGTCAACGACAGCATCATGGTTCCAACATAAGGGTTTCTTTGTCTCCACACATTGCTCATAGAACCAGTAGCCGACCACTTTTTCACCAATTGCTGGAATTCTTCTTAGGAGCAACAGAATATTGTTCCTTCAATCCCTCATGTTAAACTGAAAGAAGTTTGTACAGCAACATACAGCTCCATAATCATAACACACTGATCAGATGAATATGGCATGTCCTTCTCCACAACAACACAGATAACAGAAGTTAAAAAATGAAGCAAAACGTGCACATAGACTAGCTTCACCTTACTATATTTGCTACTGTTGAAACTAGAGAAGGGCTCCTTACTGTTGCTGGGGTTAGTTTTCTTTTTTTTTGTTCCGCCCTGTATTATTTTGCAGGTTCAAACTCAGTCTGTTAAAAGATAGACAATGTAAAATATTCCACATGTTTAACATAATATATACCCTAGCTGATGTCTTTCTATTCGTGAAGGCAGAAAAACCCTTTGATGCAATACTCATAGTATTAGAGAAACTGTAGAACAAGACAGCAGCATGATTTGTCACCAATTTTACTGTCATTGCAATGAAACCCTTTACCACCTACTTGCTTAAACAGTCAGATATTAGGTAATTGTAAGGGATGGATTTAAACAAAAAAATAACTCTACTTAGAGGTCATGGTGCTTTAAGTTACTAATCCATTCTCATCACTTCCACTTTTACTACATGTAGATGAGGAGCGCTAATAATTTCAATAGAAAGATAAAATTAATAAAGATAAATTTAAATTTAACCAGCTAAATGCTTTTTCCTTTAATTAGTCCTGTACATCACCTTTATCTGTATTCTTTAACAGTCTCATGGCACTTTACATTCAGTATCTAGAAATAAAAAGTACAGAAAATTTAAAGAACGATTTAAATTGTACTTTTGCAACCCGTTTGGAATGCATTCTAGAATTTTTTTTTTAATTGTTCATCTCTTCATCTTACTTTAGATGGAAGTATTGTTGTTTATATGAATATTCTCCCAAAAATTTGGTTTATTTTTCAGTGGATTCCAAAATAACAGTATTTTATTTAAAAAAAAAAAATTGACGCAACTTTCACTTCATTTGTTTGGAATACCAATAAGCCAAGAATAAAAGGGAGGCATGACACTACATTTTAGATCTTCTAATAGTGTGAGAGTATACGGTCATGGCCAAAATTATCGGCACCTCTGGAATTTTCCCAGAAAATGCACCATTTCTCCCAGAAAGTTCCAAATGTTTTTGTATATACATGTTTATTTCCTTTATGTGCATTGGAACAACACAAAAAAACAGAGAAAAAAAGCCAAATCTGACATCATGTCACAAAGAACTCCAAAAATGGGCCGGACAAAATTATTGGCACCCTTTCAAAATTGTGGGTAAATCGTTTTATTTCAAGCATATGATGCTCGTTTGAACTCACCTGTAGCAAGAAACAGGTTCTGGCAATATAGCATTCACACCTGAAGCCAGTTAAAATGGAGAAAAGTTGACTCAGCCTTTCTGTTGTGTGTCTGAGTGTGCCACACTAAGCATGGAGAACAGAAAGAAGAGCAGAGAATTGACTGAGGACTTGAGAACAAAAATTGTGGAAAAATATCAACAATCTCAAGGTTACAAGTCCATCTCCAGAGATCTTCATGTTCCTTTGTCCACTGTGCGCAACATAATCAAGAAGTTCACAACACATGGCACTGTAGCTAATCTCCTTGGACGTGGACGGAAGAGAAAAATTGATAAAAGACTGCAACGAAGGATAGTCCAAATGGTGGATAAACAACCCCAATCAACTTCAAAACATATTCAAGCTGTTCTGCAGACTCAGGGTGCAACAGTGTCAGCTCGAACTATCCGTCGACATCTGAACGAAATGAAACGCTATGGCAGGAGAGCCAGGAGGACCTCACTGCTGACACAGAAACATAAAAAAGCCAGACTGGAGTTTGCCAAAATGTACTTGAGGAAGCCAAAATCCTTCTGGGCGAACGTCTTGTGGTAAAGCTCATCATTCTACTGTTTACAGAAAACGGAATGAGGCCTACGAAGAAAAGAACACAGTACCTACAGTCAAACATGGTGGAGGTTCTAAGATGTTTTGGGGATGTTTTGCTGCCTCTGGCACTGGATGCCTTGACTGTGTGCAAGGCATCATGAAATCTGAAGACTACCAAAAGATATAGGGGCGCAATGTAAGGCCCAGTGTCAGAAAGCTGGGTCTGCGTCAAAGGTCATGGGTGATCCAGCAGGACAATGACCCCAAACATACCTCTAAAAGCACTCAGAAATGGTTGAAGACAAAGCGCTGGAGAGTTCTGAAGTGGCCAGAAATGAGTCCGGATCTAAATCCAATTGAACACTTATGGAGAGATCTCAAAATTGTTGTTGGGAGAAGGCGCCCTTCAAATCTGAGAAACCTTGAGCAGTTTGCAAAAGAAGAGTGGTCAGAAATTCCAGTTGAGAGGTGTAACAAGCTTGTTGATGGTTATAAGAAGCGCTTGATTTCAGTTATTTTTTCCAAAGGGCGTGCAACCAAATATTAAGTGGAGGGTGCCAATAATTTTGTCCAGCCCGGTTTTTGAGTTTTGTGTGAAATGATGTCAGATTTGGCTTTCTTTCTCTGTTTTTTTGTGTTGTTCCAATGCACATAAAGGAAATAAACACGTGTATACCAAAACATTTGTGATTGCAACAATTTTCTGGGAGAAATGGTGCATTTTCAAGGAAAATTCCAGGGGTACTGATAATTTCGGCCATGACTAAGTATTAGGACACTATGGAATAAACCAGAAAGAAATTACTTGTACCAACTTGGATGATAATGGACGGCAACTCCAGCACTAATTTCTCAAAGTATACTTTGATCTATGAAATAGTTTGATTTCCACTGACTAAACAGGAAATCAGTAGTTCAGCACTTGCTTACAATATGGTACAGGAGACACTTGAAGGATGAGATGCTACCTTGAATTGCCTTCAAAGAGCAAGATAATTAACATGTCTAATATGCCTGATATTGTGACCTTTACAAAGATGTATACAGACAATACAGTAATCCCTCGCTATATTGCGCTTCGACTTTCGCGGCTTCACTCTATTGCGGATTTTATATGTAAGCATATTTAAATAACAAAGGACGCTATTGGCAGATGGCTGAGAAGCTACCCAACCAGAGCGCGTATTACGTATTAAATAAAACTCCTCAAATATATTGTGAGCACGGGGGCTGTTCGCACCCCTAGAGGATACGGTTGCTCCTCAAAAAACGAGGAAAGATTACCTTCACATTGCTGCCATCCTTGCTGGGCTTACATATGGCTGCTTTGTCAAGCGATATGCTTCCTGCACGGTGCTTTGCATACTTAAAAGATCAAACAGCACGTATTGATTTTTGATTGTTTACTTTTCTCTCTCTCTTGCTCTGACATTCTCTGCTCCTGACGGAAGGGGTGTGAGCAGGGGGACTGTTCGCATCCCTAGACGATACAGACGCTCGTCTAAAAATGCTGAAAGATTATCTTCACATTGCTCCCTTCCGGCTTTGTCAAGCGACATGCTTCCCGCACGGTGCTTCGCATACTTCAAAGCTTGAACGGCACGTATTGATTTTTGATTGTTTGTTTTTCTCTGTCTCTCTCACTCTCTCTGACATTCTCTGCTACTGACGGAGGGGGTGTGAGCAGGGGGGACTGTTCGCACACTGGCCTAGAGGATACGGACGCTCCTCTAAAAAATGCTGAAAGACTACTTTCACATTGCTCTCTTCCTTGCAGCTGCTTTATACGGCGTTGCTTCGCATACTTAAAAGCCAAACAGCCCTATTGATTTTTGATTGTTTGCTTTTTTCTCTCTCTCTGACATTCTCTGCTCCTGACACGCACTCCTTTGAAGAGGAAGATATGTTTGCATTCTTTTAATTGTGAGACAGAACTGTTATCTCTGTCTTGTCATGGAGCACAGTTTAAACTTTTGAAAAAGAGACAAATGTTTGTTTGCAGTGTTTGAATAAAGTTCCTGTCTCTCTACAACCTCCTGTGTTTCTGTGCAAATCTGTGACCCACGCATGACAATATAAAAATAACCATATAAACATATGGTTTCTACTTTGCGGATTTTCACCTTTCACAGGGGGTTCTGGAACGCAACCCCCGCGATCGAGGAGGGATTACTGTATACAAGTTTTTGCATCATTTGAACAAATTTGCCTCACATAAAACCTTTCATCAGACCTTCACTAAAAGAAATTTAACCAAAATTCCTAATTGTTCCTATTATTTTGTCATGGAATCACATCATGATCTGCCCCAGTTTGCATTGTGGTAACTGCTAGTGGCCAGCCACGGACTGCAATGTCTGCATTAGAAAGGCCCTCAGAAGCAACTCCATTTATGCCATGAGATAACAGAAATCCTATGTTAAGCACAGGGCCTGCCACTAAACACCGCAAAGGGAGCACTTCTTGGTGATGACAGATGAGCTCTTTCTCACTCAGCTCCACCTTTTGCACGGCCACACTACCACCACTCCTTTTAGAAATTATAGGTTCTAGCTGTGATAAATTGTGGTGAAGTGAGTAAAGGATCTGCGGCAGTGCTTGTTTGTTTTTTATTTAACAATAAAAGTAGTGAGGCAGCACAGACCCAGTGAGAGTACGTGTGTGAGATAATGGAATTTGCTAATTGCGTTTAATGTGTTCACAAGTTGTTAATGCAACTCTCTCTTATCAGGGTTCCATAGTTTGTTTGGCACCTACACTTGCTGGCAATAAAGAAAGGCTGTGATTGAGAGTGAAGGGAAGGAATGGAAAGAAGAGAAGCTGGCGTAGAGAGTGTACGCAGGATCAAGCCTGATGCTTTAGTGAGAAGGCTGTGCAGTCAAAGAAACCCTGTGGGGAAGCAAGGGTAACTGCCCTCTGCATATCCTTTATCCCTCAGAAGATGCTACTTCTGTGCAATCTTTAGCAGGAATTAGTTTCTTACTTAAGCAGGCCCTAGAATTTGGACTGTTAACTTTGGTTATAACTTCTTTCTAGATTTGACAATTGCTTTTATTTTTTTCCTTTGGCATTGGTCACTTAGTTGTGACTGTCTCCCTGGTTTTGACTCATTATTACTCATTTTGACCATGTCTTTTGGCTTCATTTTCATCTCCTGGTCACCGTCCCCACAATAATCTCGGGGCACTACAAGTCTTATTTTACTAATAACTTGTTAATAGAGTTAGTCCCCAGGTTACGGACATCCGACCTAAGAACGGGTCCACAGCTGCGATGCATCCGCCTAGTAACTGCCGCTCCGTCATCTTCGGCCCGGGGACGCTGCAAGCGGTGGCTGGACGCAGGCTGGAGGGGGTCGATTTCGCTGCTCGCGCAGTGTAGTGTCCGTCAGGCGGCTCCCGGCGGCAAGCGGTTTCACTGCCTGCCCACTACACATAGCTGCCCCGTTCGTTCTAGTTGGGCGGCTGGTAATGCTGCAAGTGGTGACCCTGTTGTGGCTGAACGGAGGCCATTGAGGGTGAATGGGGAAGCGGGGGTAGCATTGTAGTGTGCCTCGGATGGCTGCGTGTTGAATGGGGGCGGTGGTGCGGCGGACACTACAGGCAGCATACTGTAGTGGAGATGACTGAGATGTGGGCTGGTGATGAACAGCCCCTCGCAGCCCCCATTCATTCTCAATAGCAAGCCTGCTTGTACTGTTACGCACATAGCAGGAAGTTGTCTCTTGTCAGTACAGGGTGGTCCAGATCTAATTATGCAGATCCAAATCGTCTGGATGACTTTGATTTATGCGGGGACGATTCCAGTTCGGCGCGAAGACGATTCTTCGTGTCGTCAGTTCGCACGCTTCTCAATGGTCCGGAATTTTCTGGGTGATTTTCTATGTAATAAACTGAATAAGTTATAGCGTAATGAAAATTGCATAATTAGATCTGGACCACCCTATACTTCAGACGTGTTGACGACTGGTGCCTAATCTGCTGTGATAGCATGTACAGTGCTGTACAGAAGAGCTCATCTTAACCTTTTGTCTTCACCCTTCAAGAATGTCTCTGAAACACAAATCTGATGCAAGTGCTGGTGCTACAGTAAAGAAGAGAAAAACCATCACCATTGAAAATAAAGTAGAAATAATGAAAAGGTCAGAAAGAGGTGAAACTCCATCATTCATTGGCAGAGCACTTGGTACATTACTTTAATAAATGTTATTGTTGGCCGACTGTAACCTGTTCCGACTTACATACAAATCCAACTTAAGTACAAACCTAGAGTCCCTATCTTGTACGTAAAACCCGGGGACTGCCTGTACTCCTAATCACCATATTCAGATCATGTACAGAAACCAAAAAAAAAACATTACAACTAGAACCTTCTCACAAAGTGTATTTTCAAATTCCAAACCTTCTGTTGTGTACTCAAATACAACATTTTTACTTCCTACATTCAATTGGAATGTTAATACAAGTTTTTATTATTACTGATTTATTTGATCATTACAAGTTTTTATTATTATTAATTTATTTTATTGTTATGATGATGATGTAATTCAAAAGTCACTTTGGATATTTTTTCTCCACCATTTGTGGTGCTTCAGATGGTTGTAGCAATGTTGTTTATGGCAATGAAATCTTTGCTGGTCATGCAAGTGTAATTAGTGGCATTATCTTGTCACTCTAAGTTGGAAGAATGCTGCACTGTTTTTTCTATGCACTGGATCAAAGACCAAGTAAACAAAAACATTTAGTTAGGTGAAAGTGAAACAAGACAGTTTTAGGACCACTGCTTTTAAGTAATGTGTCTATGGCTTCTGTTATGTGTTTTGGTTTTGATGCTTCACTTAGTCAGGTCTTCTAGAATTTTTTACTCCAGCCTTTTTAAAGACTACATATTTGCCTAGTTAAATTTCATCTCAGTAGTCTGCTGGGACAACTGTTCTCTAGTATGGAATTAATTTTATTTTTTATATTGCATTTCATTGAGTATATATTTGCAACTACAATGCAATAAAAGTAAACTGCTAAACCTTACAGCAATAGCACACATGAACAAACTACGTTAAACACATAGCAGAACAGGAAATTTCAATTTGATTGTTTTAAAACAATACTAGACTCAAAAACTGATCATTTTTGTATCTCTTACTCTTCGCAAAGAAGGGCATGAAAATACTGGCCAAAAGACAATATTACACTCTACCATGCAGGCTGAGGTCTTGTTTTAGTATCAGGAGGAATAACTTGATGATAGTGACAGTGAAGTAAAGAGTCCTACAAGACACTGAGAAGTAGAAGACTTAGTTAAGGTATCAGCGTGATTGCAACAACTATTAACAGTTTAAATGCAGACACCGATGCAACAGGAAGTTTATTATTTTTCATTCTGAGGCAAAGACTGGTGTAGGAATCTTTGGATAAAAGTGTAGTCCTGAAAGGTCAGCATACCTTTGTTGCTCCTATGGCTCATTTCATGTTCTTTGTAGCTTGTGTCAAAAGATGAGAAAAATAAAGCAGATAACAACCTATACCATAAATGAGATCAATGGGGGCAATATGCTTGCTCTTTAAACTAATTCAGACAAATAACCCCATCCAACAGAATATTATTTTTCTGGAATTGCAAATCATGATGAGACTAGACAGATCTTAAAAGATGAAATTCTAGTCAGTCCGCCCGGTGAGGTGTGAAAAGCACTATGACTAAAGGTTCATGACAAGATAGCAACAACTGTAGATCTGATTAAGTGGATTTTGCATTGTTGCAAAAAAATTGTTCACAAATTGTTGCATTGTGAAAAACCACAGAACATTACTTTCACTTTTATTGGTAGTATGGTACAAGAACAGAGCTTCCAATCACTTCAATCTTTGTTGCACCAAAGGATCATTTGTTTCACATAGATGAAAATATTTAACAATATTTAAATAAAAAGCTTAATAATTTGTAATAACTATGGCAACAACAGAAACTACAAATTCCTTAGAAATCTAAAGAAAGTCTCAGGCTTTCCTGTTATTTAGTTCCAAAATGGTCTCTTGTCTTTTCTTTCTTGAGCCAGGAGTGTTTAACTACAGTAATCCCTCGCTATATCACGCTTCGATTTTCACGGCTTCACTCTATCGCGGATTTTATATGTAAGCATATCTAAATATATATCACGGATTTTTTGCTTGTTCGCGGATTTCTGCGGACAATGGGTCTTTTTATTTCTTTCATGCCCAAGCGCCAACAGAAGATGCTAACGACTGCCGAAAAGGTAAAAGTTTTGGATATAGGGCTGGGCGTTTAATTGAAAAGTAATCGAAATCGACATTCAGAACCTATAATCGATCAAATTTTTCCAAGTCGATTATTTCGATTACTTTCCCTTTAAAAACACTACCGCATGTGGAGTCACGTGACCCCACTCCGTTACGTTATTCCGCCGACATTTTGAGCATGGAGAGCTTAAACACTGACACAACAAGAGCAGCTTGTACCAAAGAAAAACGCAGTCTCCGTCATTTGGACACATTTTGGCTTCAGTAAGGATGACATCGAACAAAATGAAGTCAGATGCAGACACTGTAGAAAAACAGTTTCGACGCCCAAAGGTAACACCACCAATTTGTTTCAACACTTGAAGCACAATCACATTACTGAATATGAACAGTGCATGGCTCAAAAAAAAAAACAAAAAGAGACTGACAAGCGCCCAGCAACAAGTGCCTCCGCAAAGCAGATGTCGATAACACAAGCGTTCACAAATGCCACACAGTATGAGAAGAGTTCAAGAAGATGGAAAGAAATAACTGACACTATTTGTTATTACATCGCAAATGATATGACTCCCTTGGCTACAGTGGTCCGAAGTGGGTTTAAACACCTCGTTAAAACTCTCGACAGAAGATACACTGTGCCATAGTGATCACATTTTTCTAAAACTGCGCTGCCAGACATGTACAAGACATGTTGTAAAAATGTAGCTGCTGAACTGAAAAATGTTCAACACTTTGCAGCCACATCTGATCTCTGGTCAAGTAGGACGATGGACCCATTCTTGAGCCTTACTTTGCACTACATTGACGACGATTGGAAGCTGCGCCAGAGATGCCTTGAGACGGCATATTTTCCAGCTGATCACACGGCAGATATGATTGCGCAAGGTCTGAAAGATATGCTTTCTGAATGGGACCTCACGGAAGAAAAACTTTCAGCCATTACGACAGACAACGGTGCTAATGTTGTCAAAGCTGCTGCGCTTAATGGATGGTTACGGCAGCAGTGTTTTGGACACCAACTACACCTTGCAATTGGTAAGTACACGTCAGCTTAATTAAATATAATAGCATTGGGATGTTATCAAATTGGGCATATCTGGCGTTTACTATATTCTGGCTACGCTAAATTTGTTCATAAAGCACCTTTATAAATGTTACAATATGCTTGATATTACAGTGTTACAATGTTAAGTTCACATTATAATGTAACAGAACGCTACATCATTAAAGTAAAAATCATTGTGTTGTTAATCTGATATTATTTAAGAAATATAAGAGGCTCATTAATTTTGGTACTGTTAAAGCTTCAGGTATAAATAAAATATTGTCAATAATAATAAAAAAAATTATTAATTTTGTGTGTTTCAGAAAATGAATTGAAAGATCAACGTGTGACACGTGCAGTGAGGGTGTGCAAAAACATAGTCAGTGCTTTTTCCTATAGCTGGAAAAAAAAGAAGGCATTAATGAAGGTGCAACAAGAACTGAACCTGCCACAACACAAGCTAAAAACAGCATGCGTTACCAGATGGGGATCGATGCAAATGATGATTGCAAGAGTCCTCGAACAAAGGAAAGCTATTACACAGGTCCTTTCTGAAGACAAAAAATCCAGGCACCTTGTTCCATCGTGGGCTGACCTGATGTCTTAGAGGCTGTCAGCAAGGCTCTTTCCCCCTTGATGGAGTTCACCGACGCCCTATCAGGGGAAGAGTATGTGACCATTTCATTTGTAAAGCCTGTACTGCACATCCTCAATTCACGAGTGCTTGCTGAGGAGGAAGATGATGTGGAGCTGACTAAAACTATCAAAACCACCATCCTCAGGTACCTTAAGGAGAAGTACTCAGATCCTATCACAGAAGAGCTACTGGACACAGCCAGTTTTGTTGATCCCAGATTTAAAGCTACCTACATTTCTGCTCACAATGTCCCCACCATTCAGGAGAAAGTGAAAACAGAGATGGAGAAGATGTCAGAAGCTGAAGTCTGCAGAGAAAGTCAGATTACAGAGACTGCAGAACCAACAACTTCATCAGCAGTAGCAAAAAAGGTCATTAGGAAGCTTTTTTAAAGGGAGTGAGGCAACACCTTCTGCAAGTTCAGCTACACCCACTCTGTCACTTCAGCAATCGCTAGAAGCAGAGATGAGCAGCTATTTGGTGTCCCCCATGCTGGATAGTGAGGCAAATCCACTGGACTGGTGGAGGAAGCATCATGTACACTTTCCCACTCTAAGTAAGGTTGCAAAAAAGTATCTCTGCATACCAGCTACTAGCTCCCCATCAGAGCGGGTTTTCAGTTCGGCCGGAAACATTGTTACATGCCTCAGGTCCTGCCTGAAACCTGAAAAGGTTAACATTCTCGTGTTTCTTAGTAAGAACTTAGAGTAAATTCATGTTCATATAGTGACATGACAAGATCGCTAAGATCACCTCATGCAACAGTGTTTAGAGAGCTCTATTTTCATTACAACAATCTGTTGTTTACATTGATACATTGCACATTAAAATATTTGTTTACAGAAGATGCAAGAAATGCACTGTTTAAAATATTATTTACAGGATATATAAGAGTTATTTTATTTAGAAGAGATACTGCTTATTTTCTACTTTTAATAAGAAAAACATTGAAAATAATTTATTTTGTTTCCAAAAGTGCAAGTTATTTATTTTTACTTTTTTTATAAGAACAAAGTGACTGTTCGTTTTAGGCAATGTGTGCTTTAATTTCAGTTGTTCAACATTGATGTTCAATAAATAATCACAGCTAGTAGATAGTGTGTTTCCTTCAATTATTTTAAAATCAAGTAATGCACCCTTCATTCAAAAATCTCTCATTTGTAATATGTGAGCATATTTACTGTACAAAACTTGTCAGTGAACTATGAGGGCAAAAAAAAAAAAAAAAAATAAATAAAATAATCGTTCATTAATCGTAATCGAGTTAAAATGTTCAATTAATCGAGATTTTGATTTTAGGCCAAATCGCCCAGCCCTATTTGGATATGTTGAAGGAAGGGAACAGCTACGCTGCTTTAGGACGCCATTACGGCATCAATGAGTCCACGGTTCGTTATATTAAGAAGGATGAAAAGAATATGAGATCTACAGCCGCAGTGTCCTTTAACCAGGGCGCGAAACGAGTTGTAAGTGGACAAAGCGGTTTATGCTGTATAACTGTGCAGGAAATGTTTATGAGTGTGGGAGAGTTTATAAGGGCTTAAAATATATAAAAATAACCATATAAACATATGGCTTTTACTTTGTGGATTTTCACCTTTCGCGGGGGGTCTGGAACGCAACCCCCGCAATCGAGGAGGGATCACTGTACACATTAGTTTGAACTAATTTGTTTCTTCACATACAACTAATAAATAAGCATTCTAATTCGAATGTTAAAGGAGGATATGAAGAGTCCAACAGTAGATGCAAACAGTTCTGCTAGCTATCAATCCACAACACCTCCTAACACTAACAGGCAAAAGCAGGAAACACAAGAGTGTAGAGTTTCCTACCATGGTGTTACAAATCACTTTTCTTTGTCCTCTCTCTTTATTATAAGCATAAAAACCCCAAAAATATATAAATTAAACACAGAAAAATAATAAACAAAAACTTAAATCAAATCTAAAAAGATTTTAAAAAATTTTAGTCAGCTTCTGCAATGCTGTTTAGAGTAGAGATGCCAATGCAGTAACAGGAGCACATTTTTTTCACATAATAATTTAAGTAACTACATTTGTAGACAGAAATTAATATAATTATCAGTGAATACATGTAATCTATTAAAACCACTGTATGACTGTGTTACATATGCAAAGGCAATGGGCTTCTATTCAGTCTTAAAGATCTCAATGACATCACTAAGACATACTAGCTTGCATCGATTTCATATTATACTGCAAGTGGGGAATGCCTGTAGCGAGAATGTTGGCGAGTTTAAATTTAACATATCTGCTAATTCTTTTGTAGTTAAGAATTAGTTTAGTTACATATGTGTGAGCCAGAATAAATGCTTGAATTAAGCTATTATCTGCAAATACAAATGTTTGGACAGATCCCTAGGAACAATACAGAGAACTTGTTCTTCTTCAATAGCTGCTTCATATACGGTCCTTGATTTACGTGGTGGGCGGCACGGTGGCGCAGTGGGTAGCGCTGCTGCCTCGCAGTTGGAAGACCTGGGGACCTGGGTTCGATTCCCGGGTCCTCCCTGCGTGGAGTTTGCATGTTCTCCCCGTGTCTGCGTGGGTTTCCTCCGGGTGCTCCGGTTTCCTCCCACAGTCCAAAGACATGCAGGTTAGGTGGATTGGCGATTCTAAATTGGCCCTAGTGTGTGCTTGGTGTGTGGGTGTGTTTGTGTGTGTCCTGCGGTGGGTTGGCACTCTGCCCGGGATTGGTTCCTGCCTTGTGCCCTGTGTTGGCTGGGATTGGCTCCAGCAGACCCCCATGACCCTGTGTTTGGATTCAGCGGGTTGGAAAATGGATGGATGGATGGATGGATTTACGTGGTGGTCATATTTATAAAATAAAATAAAAAAAATACATAATAACCATAATCTTATGTCTGATTTTTTACCAAATTAACAGCATCTTACCTTATAATCATGATGCTTAATAATGTAGCAGTATACAGAAAGTCAGTCAGTCAGTCATTTTCCAACCCGCTATATCCTAACACAGGGTCATGGGGGTCTACTGGAGCCAATCTGCTGGAGGGCACAAGGCAGGAACAAACCCCGGGCAGAGTGCCAGCCAACCACAGGGCGCGCACACACACACACACACACACACACACACACACACACTAGGGACAATTTAGGATCACCAATGCACCTAATCTTCATGTCTTTGGACTGTGGGAGGAAACCGGAGCACCTGGAGGAAACCCACACAGACACGGGGAGAACATGAAAACTCCTCACAGCGAACCCAGGTCTCCTTACTGCGAGGCAGCAGCGCTACCACTGCACCACCGTGCCGCCCTATACAGAAAGTATAGCTTCTAAATTAGTCTTATACTCAGACAACAGCTTAACAGCTCAGAACTGTTTGTCATAGATTTAAATAAAGAAAGTGCAGTGTTAGAGCACTTATTCCCAAAGGCTACTTTGCTTGTATTACATAGGGCAATGTGTGGTGCATTTTATCTGGAGCTATGCCAGTTTCAACACTCCCCTGTAAATAAAAATAACCCTGTTAAAGATGTAATTGTTAATTACATTTCCTGTTTTTTTCATTATATAAACCTATGATGTCAATCTTTATTCTTTTAAAATGCAAAAAAAAAAAAAAAATCAGTGAAATGTAATATTCTACATTTTTCTGCATATTTTTTTGTCTTGGGTAAACATGAGAAAGTGGCACTCCCTAGAAAAACACATAAGATAACGATAAGCCATACCCAGTAGAGTGGATTTATTCCTGCAGACTGAACAGCTGTTCAGATTTTAATTTTTATTTTGAATGTTGTGATTGCATTTCTGGCTTTTAAGGGGGTTGGGCAGGTGTAAAAATTAAACTGGAAGATTGAGAAAAGCACAAACAGGAAAGGCTAGACAAACCCAGGCTGGTGACTTAGGATGCTTTAAAGGTCTGTGTACATGAAGGAAGATTTAGCCAATAATCTCTGTAAATACAGATTGTACCTCAGACAGAGGCCCTCGAACAAGAAAAAATTAAGAAAATGACAATGAGTTACAGTAACAGTATTATCTCAAATAATTACATAATAAACAGGTGTACCACTTGAGAAACAGTGACCCCGCACTTAGTACAACAACCAAGATGTCTCACTGATTTTCTGGGCAACATTTGGCCCCACAGGGGACCTGTATAAAAACTAAATTTAAACTGCAGTAAATACCGTGAAATACTCTAAATTTGCATTTTTCTTTCTTTTGGGAGTTTGAATTCTTGCTTTGTTAGATTTTGGAGTCATTTGTTGAATAAGTTCTGCAAATTGCATTTGCTTGATTGTATACTATGACACTTCCTTGAAATTAAATAAATAAATCTGCTCTTTTCTGAAGTCAATTATTTCTAGCAGTTGCAGGGACTATCAATGAAATGGCCACTTAAAGATTTAGAAATTGTAGAGTGAGGAGTGCTGCTTAGATTAAAATGTCTGAAATCAAACAAATTACCAGAACCAAAGAACATTTATTCCAGACTTCTTAAGGAAGTTGTATAGATTTTTAAACGTGTATTTTAAATTAAAAAAAAAACAAAAAAAAAAACACACCACACACACTGGGAAAAATCCTAAAGACTATAAGTTAGCAAATATTATCCCATAATATAATAAGGTGATGGGCTTTCCAAATAATAATACACTGCTAATTTTAAAATGCATCATGGACAAATTAATGGAAGCAATTATTAATGAAAACATCAAGTATCATATGGAAACAACATGTGTTATAGTTAGCAGTCAGCATGGGGAGATTGTGTTTCACTGAATATAATGAATTCTGTGAGAAGTCAACAAAAGCATATCACCAGAGAGACGCAAATAATATTAGTTTTCTGAAAGCATAAATAAACTTTCATAAGGTACAGAATGACAGGCTAGAGATCAAATTAAAAGAAGTGTGAATTCAAGTGGTAGTGTGTAGATGGGTGCAAAAATGTTAAAATGATGATATGGTCTTATATATATCAGACCCAGAAAACACTGTCCCTGCTGTTTTAACAGCACTAACAGAATTTCAAAAGATATCTGGTCTTAGAATTAATCTGAATAAAAGTACAGTGATCCCTCGCTATATCGCGCTTCGCCTTTCGCGGCTTCACTCCATCGCGGATTTTATATGTAAGCATATTTAAATATATATCGCGGATTTTTCGCTGCTTCGCGGGTTTCTGCGGACAATAGGTCTTTTAATTTCTGGTACATGCTTCCTCAGTTGGTTTGCCCAGTTGATTTCATACAAGGGACGCTATTGGCAGATGGCTGAAAAGCTATCCAGCTTACTTTCTCTCTCTCTCTCTCTTGCGCTGACGTAGGGGGGTGTGAGCAGGGGGGCTGTGTGCAGCTGCTTCCTGAAGGACAGGCTGCACGGAGCTTCGCATACTTAAAAGCTCAAAGGGCACGTATTGATTTTTTTTATCTGTCTCTCGCTATCTCTCTCTCTCTCTCTCTCTCTCTCTCTCTCTTCCTGCTCCTGACAGAGGGGGTGTGAGCTGCCGCCTTCAACAGCTTTGTACCGGCGGTGCTTCGCATACTTAAAAGCCGTATTGATTTTTTTTTTGACTGCTTGCTTTGCACTCCTTTGAAAAGGGAGATATGTTTGCATTCTTTTAATTGTGAGACAGAACTGTCATCTCTGTCTTGTCATGGAGCACAGTTTAAACTTTTGAAAAAGAGACAAATGTTTGTTTGCAGTGTTTGAATAACGTTCCTGTCTCTCTACAACCTCCTGTGTTTCTGCGCAAATCTGTGACCCAAGCATGACATTCTAAAAATAACCATATAAACATATGGTTTCTACTTCGCGGATTTTCCTACTTCGCGGGTGGCTCTGGAACGCAACCCCCGCGATGGAGGAGGGATTACTGTATACTCTTTCCAGTGAATTCACAAGCATATAATATTAGATTAGACACCCTACCTTTTACCATAGCAGATCAGTTTAAATACCTAGGGGTAAATATCACAAGTAAACATAAAGCTCTTTATCAACAAAATTTTGCCGTCTGTATGGAAAAAATTAAGCAAGACTTGCATAGATGGTCAACCCTTCATCTCACTCTAGCCGGAAGAATTAACATTGTTAAGATGAATATCCTTCCTAAACTTCTCTTTTTATTTCAAAACATTCCAATATATATTAATAAATCGTTTTTTAAACAGTTAGATTCAACAATAACCTCATTCATTTGGAACTCAAAACACCCACGTATCCGAAGAGCGACCCTACAAAGACCTCAGGCAGAAGGCGGCATGGCTTTACCTAATTTTCAGTTTTATTACTGGGCAGCAAACATACAAGCCATAAAAACCTGGACACAAATAAATGAACATACACAGGCTTGGTCCGCAATAGAAGTAAAATCCTGTAGTACTTCTTTATATTCCCTGCTCTGCTCTCCAATAAATGAAAGTTATCGCAAATATACTAATAACCCAATTGTGCTTTACTCACTCAGAATATGGAACCAAATTAGAAAGCATTTTAAGATGGAAAATCTTTTATCAGTGGCACCTCTGCAAGAGAACCATCTCTTTCAACCTTCGCAAGTATATCCAGTTTTTAATACCTGGAAAAGTTTTGGGATTAAAATGCTCAGAGATCTTTATATAGACAACATATTTACATCTTTTGAACAATTACGTTCAAAATTCAACCTCCCAGCTATACATTTCTTTTACTATCTTCAAATTAGAAATTTTGTTAAACAGAAATTGCCCGATTTCCCCCACCTTGCACCCTCCACAATGCTGGAAAAAATACTGCTCAATTTCGAGGAAATAAACACTATTTCCGCAATATATAAAATCTTATTAGAGTCCCTACCTTTCAAAGATCCAAGAGGACATTGGGAAGAAGATCTCTTAATCAATATATCAGAAAAGGAGTGGAAGGTAGCAAAGCAGAGAATTCACTCGAGTTCTATATGTGCAAAGCATAGAATTATTCAACTAAAAATTATATATCGAGCCCATCTGTCTCACTTAAAACTGTCCAAAATGTTTCCTGGGCAGGATCCAAGCTGCGAACGCTGCAACCAAGCTCCTGCCTCACTGGGTCACATGTTCTGTGCCTGCACCAAACTAACATCATTTTGGGCTAAAATTTTTAAGTGCCTCTCAGACAGCCTTGGTATCACAATTCCTCCTAACCCATTAACAGCTGTGTTTGGTGTTCTTCCAGATGGACTTGAATTGGAGAAGGACAAGCAAACGGTGATTGCATTCACTACACTTTTGGCACGCAGACTTATTTTGTTAAATTGGAACAATCCTAATTCTCCTCTTATAAGTCAGTGGGAAGCCGATGTTTTATATTATTTGAAATTGGAAAAAATCAAATTCTCAGTTAGAGGATCTGTACAAAATTTTTTCAAAACCTGGCAGGATTTAATCAATATTATTTTAGAATAAGAGAAATAACTATTACCGCATTTAACTCCCTTCTCCATCTCTTATTTACATAGATATTTACTTCTCCCTTTCTTTTGTTTAATGTTGCCTTATTAAAAAGCCTTAAGCAATTTTCCTTTAGCTAAGCTCTCCTTCTCAGGGGTGGGGTTTGATTTGTCTTCAAATTTGTTGGGTTATAAATTGATCTGTTTGTATGGAATGATTACAATGAAAATTAATAAAATAAAAAATAAAAAAAATGTTAAAATGATGTCCCTCGGGTTAATAGTGCTTAGGCTGCTGCACTTTATAATATAACAAAATTTATACGAATATAAATAACAAGCTGGTTATGTTTGTAAGAGATATTAAACAAGGTAAAATGTATGATGATCTAGAATCAGCCAAATAATTAGAGGGGCATTGACAGAACACAGGCTTGAGCAGATTTGTGACATGAAATCTAATATAAGTAAATGTAAAACATTACACACAGAAAGTAAAACGTAACATTTCAATAGATATATGGAGGTTTAAAACTTAAGAAGGGCACCTTATGAAAAGATCCTATCAGTATTAGTGGACTCTTCATTACCTACATCCAGAAGGTATAAAGAAGCTAAGATGCTAGGTTATGGAGTCTTGACAAATGTGTGTGGAGTACAAGTTAACAAAGGCTATGCTTAAACTACAGTATATAACACACTTGAGAGGCCTTAACTAGATTACTGTATGTGACTTTGGTCTCCATATTACAGAAAAGACAGTAACGCAAAAGAAATTACAAAGGATAGTGGCTAGACTGATTATAGGTCTGTAAGAAATGAGCCAGAAGGACTAAAGGAACTGAACCGTATTAGTTTAAGCAAAAGAAGATTTAAAGGTGACATGACTGGACTGTTTAATATTATGAAAGTATTAATTTCCATTTAGAAAGAGTGATAATATTCTTAAAACCACTCAATTCAGAATCACCAGAAATCAGAGCCTACCCTCAGCAGCACAAAGTTCCATCATAAAGCCCACTGACACATACATATGCTTACACAAAGTCAATTTAGAATCTACAATTAACCTACCTTGTAAATATTTTTGCAAATCAGAGGAACACCAGATCACCCGTAAGAAATTCCACACTACATGGGGTGAACACATAACCTCCATACAGACAATGAACTGATGTGGGATTTAAACTGAAAACACAGGATCTGTGAGGTGGCATGAGACGGTGCGGGTCCGGCTCCATGCTCCCTCTCCTCACATTTGAGCCTCTTGATCCGACATAGTCGACAGTCATGACCGGGATGAGCTGTGCAAATGAGGACACCACATGAAGCAAGGAGAAGGTGCAAAGTGCTCAGTGCTTTTACTAAAAACCAATCAACAAAAAGGTGCTCAAAAACAAAGTGCAGTGCTCAAAATGTCCATAAATAATCCATAAAAAAAAGTGAGTAAGGAGGTTAAAATCCAAATAAACAAATCCAATAAAAATGAGGTTAAAATACTGGCAGGAGTCTTTAAAATCCTCAATCCCTGGTGCTTCCCTCTTAAAACCGACCACATGCAGCATGGAGATATGTCCACCAAAAGACACAGACATCCATTAAACCTCGTCTGTGACTCTGTGACCCCGTCACCCAATCCATGGTGTTCTGCAGGGAACCACCGGACTTTGCAACCGTGCTCACCACTGCCAATCCAGGCTCCACCCAGCAAAAGCATGCCATCCTCCCACAGTTGCCAATCCAGGCTCCACCAGAGCGTAGCGATCATCTCCTGTTCCTGGCTGCTCAGCAGGAGTGATCCTCGTACCCCCTCCTGAGTGCTGGCCTTGCGTTGCCTCCTAGGGCACCATGCCCGCATCTCTCAATAAGTGCCGGCTTACTCCTGCCTTTCTCTCCGTCATTTAACCTCCACTCTCTTTTTATCAGATTTTTCTTACGTTCTTTTTTTTCTTCCCTTGCACTCTCATTTTAAAATGTTGCTTAGCTGTGTCAATTAGCAGCTCCCGGCACCAATTAGGGTCATGGATGCTCCTACACCTGTGCACTTAGTGTAGGGCTGTCTGCTCCTTCATCGCGATCGGGAACCGCTCTCACCACGCTACCACGCCCCCTCCTACCAAAACACAAGTGTGGCGATTATTTATTTAAAAAGATGCCGATCAACTAAAAAAAGATGCCGATCAACTATGGACCTCACTTTACCACAGGCCACTGCAACCCACTGCACCCTTATGCCTCCTTATGCAAACGAATATTTAATATTAAACTGATCTGAGCAAATTATAGTTTGAAATATGTATGGATTCTGTTTTTCCCCCGCACAAAATTAGGTAAGAATGACAAGTTGTGAGTTTTGTCATTGATTTATTGTTATAACTGACCAAGGAAAGTGAACTTTTTTTGTGTTTTTTTATCCAAGGGAAGCTGCTGACCTGTTTTTGCTTTCCTCTCTTCCACTGTCAACTGACAATAACTCAACGATAACATCAATGGACATATACTGTTAAGATTTTTTTTTGTGTTATTGGATTGAAGTTGCTTGTATAACATGCTTAAAGTAATCTGTATTTTTATTTGCATGCCTTTTGTAACTAAGAGCTTGTAAATGTATTTTATTTGTGAACTTGTTACAGAGCTCTGAGCCTGCACTCGGTGTAAAGGGCTATACAAAAAAATCAATTGACCTGACTTAATAAAAAATACGTTTTATTTACATAAGAATGTCTGCATGCAAAAATCTTTGTTTTGTACCATCAATAAAAAAAACTGAACATAACCTTTTCTACTGAGCAAGAAAACACACATGATTACTTTGCATGAAACAAATTATTTTTCTTTTAGAAAATCATACCAAAAATACCACAAAGATTAATACAGTTAATGTTGTAAAGCACTAAAACACCACTACCAACTAAAATCACATTTTTACCATCTATAATAATGTTATAAATAATGACATGGTTTGATGACACTTTATTCTATTATAAACTTCACCTCTTTGGAGTTGGACTACATGGATCACTCAGTTAAAACTTGTAATCACTACCACCATAACCAGGACAAAAAAAAAGCAGAAATTAAAATGGGAAATGTTATTGCTAATATGTCAAAATTAGAAATATTCGGGTGGGATATCAGGTTATTTGTTCAAATTATGTATGAGCACGTTCCTTTCTCTGAAGGTGCACTGATAGCAACCTAAAAAGAAAGGCTGCGACATGCACAGGGCACTCATGGTTTGACATTTATGCTATAATGAGTGTGGAATCTTTTTTGTTTTATTACAAATTGTCTTGGTTTCTAAATGTCCATTCATCCATTATCCAACCTGCTGAATCCTAACACAGGGTCACAGGGGTCTGCTGGAGCCAATGCCTGCCAACACAGGGAGCAAGGCAAGAACAAACCCCATATAATGTGAATATTGTAAATGAACCATCTATTCACACAGACATACTGCATATGCTGTTGACGTTACATTTGAATACTACTTAACCAAAAATGAAAGAAAGGGAAAAAAATGTTTACTTAAATTTTAGCAGGTAGAAATGAGAAAAAAAAAAGATTAGAAGCCATTCAGCAATTAATTACTTCAACGAGAGTGACTGCCGAGGACAGCATCAATGAAGAAACGGCAAAAACTAAAAAAAAATTAATGGTCCTCATACAATTATGGTAATTCTTTAATTATTATCAAAACAGACTGTTCTTAGGTACCATAGCTGCTAAATTTATTATTGAATTTAGATGGAAATGACCACTCAACACTGGGTTGTTTCATTTTTTAAATTTAACCCATTTAAAAATCTCCACTGATAGAATTAATAATGCTTCATCTAAATCTATTAACCTGTGGAGGTTTGGCGCTGATGTACTAAAAGCCTATATACAGCTTCTTTTTTCTTTTTGTACTTTTGTTGTCGAGTATCTCTTTTGGTCTTACAGTATGTATCTATAGTTGAAACTCCAGACCCCTGGGAGGGTCAGAGGTTATAATTTGGGTTTTTTTTTTTTATGGTGAAATTTTTATTTTATAATGGGACAGGGGGGTGACGGTTGTTTTTAATTACAAATATATACAGGTTGGGATTTTTTTTTTGTTTACAATATTCTATCACATTTGTTATTTGAAATCTTTGACTTTTTGATGGAACTTTTAGAAAATATTTTCTAAAGTAATAAATATAATAGTTTGCCAAGTATGTCATGGAAAAGTACTATTTTTAGAAACTAAAATGCAATTTATGAGCATAGTAGAGGATGTAGAAAACTTAAAGATGCCAAATAGCAGAATCATTGGTGTTAGAACCCAGCTTAAAAGGAGCTGGTGCAGAGCCTGGAAGACAGGCCATTGATAGAGCAGTTTCAGTCATAGAAGTAACCAATGTTCAACCAAACTCCATCCAGATCATTTTAATCCATATACATATGGTACATCTTTCTTCAATAACAAAGGTTCTTAGATTGGAACACATCTACTTCGCTAATTGAAGGCATTACTGCATAAGATACCACTAAGTGCTGAAATATTTTTCAATTTTGCTTGGTTAATGTTAGAAGCAAAAGAAGTTGTGCTATTTTTAATTAATCCCATAATTGCCTCCCACACAACTGAGTGATCTAAGAGAGAATTTCTGTTTATTAAAATGAAACCTTCTAGATTGGTTTTAAAATGGGTACAAAACTGGTCATTTGTCAACAATGTTGGGGTCATAAAGGAACCTGGGAAAGATGTAAATTAGTTACATTTAACTTTTGTGATCTGACAGTGACAACCAGAACTAGTTTAGAGTTAAGGACGATAAAAAAAGCGACTGAGAGATACAAAGATAGTATATTCTAGATTGTGATTTATGTCAGTATGAGAAGAAAGAGAATTCTTTTGAGGAGGGGTTAATAGCACGATAACAGTCGATCAGGTTTAAGTCACTAAGAAACCGTCTAAGCGCTTTAGTAGACGAAGGAATAAGTCTCAAATGGGGAGAGGGTGAACGATTGTGGGCAGGATTTATTGCAGCATTAGCATTCATGCCCAAGCACAAAAAGTAATCCGATGAATTGAAATCTTCAGTAAGTTTTGCAAAGAAGGTCAGGTCAAACTGCATAGGAGCACAACATGATATAAAAGCAAATTTCCTCCCACAGAGCTCAGTGAGAAAATATGTGAAACAACCTTTATCATCACTCCCAGAAGCTATAATATAACTGTTAAGTTGTAACATAGTAAAATTGCCACAACACATTTTTGACGTAGCATAAGAACTCATTGCCATGAAATACTGTCTAACAGAAAGCCCTGACACATCAGGCATTTTAAAATGACTTTTCCGTAAAATAGCAATATCAGTATTCAATACCGAGTATTCCCACCCTGCCACCTCCCTAGCCATCAGTAAAATAAAATAAAAGGGAATTAAAATAAAATGTCAGAGAGTGAAGGCTACACAAACCAGAGCTGGAGAGTTTGCGTCTTCTTTTCAAACTCATGACCATTTGCAAGCCAAGTAGCCACAATCCCAATGAAACAGCCCCAACAAAAAGGCAGGATGAAATATCAATGCCCCGAATTTATTTCTCAGGTGCCTGCTTTTTGTTGACAGTAATTCACCTGCCACTTTGCACTCGAAGTATACAAAGTATAGAGAAAGTATACTAAATCATGAAAAAAATTCGACCTTGAAATTTTGATGAATCTTGATGTTCTAGAACTCCAGGAGTCCGAAAATATCATTATTTGGAATTATGTCTTTGTGTGTGTGTGTGTGTGTATGTATATATATATATATATATATATATATATATATGTATAAACACGATATCTCAAAAACGCAACTAGATAGATGGATGAAATTCGGCATGTGGTTGTTACACCAGAATCGTAGATCTGTATTAACTTTTGGGCCAAATCCATTAACCGGAAGTGGTACTTTACCTGAACATATACTCGATTTTTTTTTATTCATGCAGCTGCAGAGTCCGATTTATTCAGGTTTACTTTTATAATAATTATTCAATATATTATTAATTTCATTTGATTTGTTGTTGATGGTTCTTTAATGTACATAATATAATTCTTGTCTTGTGGTTTACTCCTCAAATATCCATCCCCATATTTGAGTATATGAGAAAGTCTAGGGGAGACCACTCACGATTTCTGAAAATAAAACAGCACTGATCGAGAGACTGTCAATGTCAACATACAAGATCAGCATATTGTTGCTGACCAATCACTTTGCTTTAAAAACGTCATTCAATAACTAAGCAATACACACCTTGTAAAATTCCTGAGATGGCAACGTCTCTACTGAACTACAGGTAGGTAGGCGAACATAGTCTGCCAAGTGATGAAAAGCTAAACATACTAATGTGTTTTTGTATTCTTTCTATAAATATTAATTTATCTTTTTTAGTTCATATTCACAGCTCAAAATACCTGATATTGTGGAAATAATCCAGTAGCAGAATTATGTTTTAAAATATCTGTCCCCATTTTTTCAATGTTTTTCTCTCTCTCTGAAATCAGATAGTTGAAATATCCTATTCTTTTTGTTCTTAACATCAGCCATATCATACATATTGCATACCAGGGATTTTTCCTGCCATGCATCCAAACCTGCTTGGGTAGGCTCCAGGTTCCTGTGATCCTTCTCTGGATAAACAGGTTTAGATAATGTATATATTGTTCTTAATCTTAGATACTGTCTCTTTCATTTTGTGCTCCTCCATATACCTATCACCTATTCTTGCTCTGCTCATTAAGGGTTTACTGTTATTATGGTGGGCTATTCAAGTCTCATTGCCCCTAACCTTCACACTACATGCTTGTTTTTCTTTGTTTCCCTCAATACAACTTAGTGGGGTGTGCACACTCATTCAAGCCTAAGAGCCTTGTTCTTCCTTAACCCCTGTGATTTTCATGGTCACGCCTGTTAAAACACAGTAGAATCTCTTTTCTTGTTTTTTTATATCTTTCCAGGCCTGCAGTCGAAAAATTCTGTCTATAAATTGTGTGTGTCTGAGATGGAATCAGAGACCAATATGGCTGGTAGAAAATAAAGCCCAGTGTTTGAGATTTTTGAATGAAATATTGAAAGCATTCATCGTAAGCACATTGACATTGGAGAAGGATATGTGGTGTGCTGTAGACATTTACAGTAAAAAAACTCTCACACCTTAAAATTCACTTAAAGTTCATTACAAATTGGCCCATTCTGGGCAATAAAAGGAAAAGAAAAAAGTGTCAACAGTCAGTGCAGATTTGTTCAGCACAAATGACAGAAAATAGTTTAAAAATTAAAAAATTGTGTAAAATTCAGTACCTGGTTTTGATTATGCTTTTTATCAGACAAAAACAAAACCAAATAGTAAACTGTGTCATGTAGTGTAGTAAGCTTCCACTAACATTAAACTCATACTACAGTAATCCCTCCTCCATCGCGGGGGTTGCGTTCCAGAGCCACCCGCGAAATAAGAAAATCCGCGAAGTAGAAACCATATGTTTATATGGTTATTTTTATATTGTCATGCTTGGGTCACAGATTTGCGCAGAAACACAGGAGGTTGTAGAGAGACAGGAACGTTATTCAAACAAACATTTGTCTCTTTTTCAAAAGTTTAAACTGTGCTCCATGACAAGACAGAGATCACAGTTCCGTCTCACAATTAAACAATGCAAACATATCTTCCTCTTCAAAGGAGCAAACAATTCAATAGGGCTGTTTGGCTTGTAAGTATGCGAAGCACCGCGGCACAAAGCTGTTGAAGGCGGCAGCTCACACCCCCCTCCGTCAGGAGCAGAGAGAGAGAGAGAGAGAGAGAGAGAGAGAGAGAGAGAGAGAGAGAGAGAGAGAGAGAGAGAGAGAGAGAGAGAGATAAAAAAATCAATACGTGCCCTTTGAGCTTTTAAGTATGCGAAGCACCGTGCAGCATACTTAAAAGCTGCACACAGAAGGTAGCAACGTGAAGATAATCTTTCAGCATTTTTAGACGAGCGTCCCTATCGTCTAGGTGTGCGAACAGCCCCCCTGCTCACACCCCCTACGTCAGGATCACAGATAGTCAGCGCAAGAGAGAGAGAAAGAAAAGTAAGTTGGGTAGCTTCTCAGCCATCTGCCAATAGCGTCCCTTGTATGAAATGAACTGGGCAAACCAACTGAGGAAGCATGTACCAGAAATTAAAAGACCCATTGTCCTCAGAAACCCGCGAAGCAGCAAAAAAATCCGCGATATATATTTAAATATGCTTACATATAAAATCCGCGATGGAGTGAAGCCGCGAAAGGCGAAGCGCGATATAGCGAGGGATTACTGTATATCCAAACCCGTTAAGTGTACAGTTCTGTCTTATTGTGACACAAAAACTAAACTCCATAGTACTGTAGATCTTTAACCATACTATAATTACTAAAACTAATATATATAAAAAAAAAATAGAAATGTCTTTGTAAAATAAAAACTAAACTAAAACTAAAAATACACGACGAAGGAAAACTAAAACTACACTGAATTTCCAAGTAAGGTCAGTAAAAATATTGAAATAAAAACTAATATGAACTAATAAAAAAAAATATAAAATTAAAACTGAAATTATTATTAAAATTTTTTTTCGTAATGTACACTGAAATAAAATAATTAACAAAACCGAAATGAAAAACTAAACACTATTAAAGAAGCTGGAAAGACTAACTGAAATAAAATAATAATTTACTAAAATATTTTTAGTTTTCGTTTTTGAATGAATATTTTTGCCGTTAGTCTTTAACCCTTATAAGTTTTAACGGTAAAACAGAAAGTCATCCACCACGAGCCTCCGGCACATTTTCATACAGTGAATGCGGACGTGTAAAGTGCGTGAAATAGAAAGCGATTTACGTGCCGCCTTTCTTTGTGCTTGTTGTATATCAAGATGTAATTCAAACGGTTGAAATCAGAATGTGCTGGTCAACAAAACCTTTACCATATGGACAGAAAAATCACGAGTGAGTAATGTTTCAGTTTATTTCTCAAGTGACTGCTTTTTGTTGACAGCAATTCACCTGCCACTTCATGCAGGAGAAATCGTTTTTACTTTCTCATATACGAAATATATAGAAAGTTTTGTAATCATGAAAAAATTCGACCTCGACATTTTGATTAATCTTGACGTTATAGACCTCTCACGGTCCAAAAATACAGTTTTTTGGAATTGTGTGTGCGTGTGTGTGTTTAAACACGATAATTCAAATACACAACTAGATAGATGGATGATATTCGATATGTGGTTGTTACACCACAATTGTAGGTCTGTATTAACTTTTGGGCCAAATCCATTACCCCGAAGTGGTACTTTACCTGAACATATACTCGATGTTTTTTTATTCATGCAGCTGCAGAGTCCGATTTATTCAACTTTACTTTTATAATAGTTGTTCAATATATTCAATTATTAGTTTGATTTGATTTGTTGTTGATGGTTCCTTAACTCTTTGAGGGCTGAATATTTTTTTCAAAAAACAGTTTCTGAAAAGCAATGGTTTCACACAGAAATCAACATAAAATGTCTGTTGCTGCATGCTGTGGCAGCCAGTTTTGACAAGAATGTGCGGCAGACATGCTGCCAAGCTGTCTTCACATGGCAGAGGCAGCAGCAGCAGCGATCACGGTTGCAGTGCATTGCAATCTGGTTTCTACCTCTTATCATTGTTAAGTGGCACTCCTCCCTGGTGAACACTGCCGTAGGCATATCAGCTATATGAACCCGTTCAGCACCATGATAAGCTGAGGACCAGTCAACTGAAGCTTGAACCTCACATTCGTTTTTGATCACTTGTGTCAACAAGTCATACTCTAGTTCAGAGATAATAGGCAAAACGTTGTCCACACAGTAGTTTGCTTTTTGCATTCACTTTGATCTCTCACTAGATGTCACTGCCATTTTAACTGATGTTTGTGCCTTGCTACTCACACGAGTGCAGGAAATCTCAATCAAAACCAATGAAGCTAACTTTCCTTCTAACAACGAGAGTCCAGCGAAAATATAACAGTTGGTTTTGTCACCGTTTACAGTTGATTACCATCGTCAACTTCTCCTTTTGACAAGAGTTAATGTACATAATACAAAAATATAATCATTGTCTTGCGGTTTACTCCTCAAATATCCATCTCCATATCTGAGTATACAAGAAAGTCTAGGAGACAGCAACGATCGAGAGACTGACAAGGTCATCATACAAGATCAGAATATTGTTGCTGACCAATCACTTTTGCTTTAAAAACATCAACAATGAGATACAAACAAAGGTGGGTAAGCACAGAGAGTCTGCCAGGTGATGAAAAACTAAACACATTAATGGGTTTTTGTATTTATTCTATATTTATTAATTTATCTTTTTTAGTTCATATTCACAACTCAAAATACCTGATATTGTGAAAGTAATCCATTAGCAGAATTATATTTTAAAATATTTGTCTCCCTTTTTTCAATGTTTTTCTCTCTCTCTCAAAATAGATAGATTAAATATATTCAATTTGTTCTTAACATCAGCCTTATCATACATATTGCATACCATGGATTTTTCCTGCCTTGCATCCAAACCTGCTAGGGTAGGCTCCAGGTTTCCTGCGATCCTGCTCTGGATAAATAGGTTTAGATAATGTATATATTGTTCTTAATCTCAGATGCTGTCTCTGTCGTTTTATGCCAGTCCGTACTCCTATTACCTGCTCTTGCTCTGCTCATTATGGGTTTACTGTCCTTTATGTTGAGCTATTCAAATCTCACTGCCCCTATACTTGACACTACATGCTTGTTTTTCTTTGTTTCCCTCAATACAGCTAGGTGGTTCACCGACAAAAGCGCGATAGACATATGAGCACCGACAAAACCGCGAGGGACAAATGGTGCCGACAAACTCGCTAACTGGTTTTTGACAAATGCGCGCCGACAAAATCGCCAAGACAAAATCGCGAGAGAGGCCAAGAGAGTGGGACGCGTACGTGCGCATTATGTACACATTATGTGCTAGGTTATAATGCAGTCAGAAGAAATCAATTGAATAATACGTTATACTTAGTTTAACTGACCCCATGGATATTATTAAGTCACAGAAAGGAAAACAACAACTTCTGTATAAAGGATATCGATATCGATGCGACAAGGTAAATCAAGATGGATCGTCTTCGTGGAGATGTGTTAAAAGAGAGTGTGCTGGCAGACTTAAGAAGAAAACAGACGGGACGTTACAAACAAGTACTGAACACATGCATGCTCTAGATACCGAAAAAAATGAAAGTGAAAAAATAAAGGCGACTATACGCGAACGAGCCAAAAATGGAGTGGAAAAACCTCGTCAAATTATTGTGAACAGCACAGTAGGAGTCTCGCTGGAAGCAGCCAATCTTTTGCCATCGTATTCGGCAACCCAACGGACTATCGAGCGGAAATGAAAGAGGCCTGATGTCAACAATCCGAGGCCACATTCTGTTAAAGACATCATTCTCCCGGACACTATGAAGGTAACAACACGTTCTGAAAATTTCCTTCTGTGGGATTCGGGTGATCAAGACACAAACAGAATGTTCATGTTTGGCATTGCAACAAATTTGCAATTGTTGGAGCAATATCCGCACTGGTTTATGGACGGGACATTCAAGATAGCTTCCGAGATATTTCTACAGGTATTTACCATACATGCTTTAATTGACAATCGCTCAATTCCATTAATATATGTGCTCATGGGAACAAAAACACAGGCTATGAGCGGGATTTCCAGAAAGTGCTCAAACTGCGACCATCTCTCACGCCTATTAGCATTATGATTGATTTTGAAAAAGGAAGTATGAATGCACTGTCTACTGTATTTCCAAATTCTACCGTACTTGGTTGTCTGTTTCATCTTGGTCAGTCATTATGGCGTCGAATACAAAACGAAGGTTTATCTAATTTGTATCGCGATGACGAGAACATTAAACTGTATTCAAAGATGCTAAGTGCACTGAGTTTTGTTCCTGCGGAAGATGTTGGGTCCGCTTTCGATGAACTGAGCGAGAGTAGACCCGACAATCTCCAGAATGTTTATGAGTACTGGGAAGACAATTAGGTTGGTCGATTGAGACGCAATCGACGAGCCAACCCGTTGTTTTCTATCACCATGTGGAACATGCGAGGATGTGTTGCTGATGGCATGCCGCGAACAAATAACTCAGTCGAGGGTTGGCATAACGCGTTCCAGTCGTCTGTCGCATGCCACCATCCTACCATTTACACATTGGTTGATCATTTCCGTCGTGAACAAGACTTAACAGAACAAACCATCAGTCGTATACAAAGCGGAATTACCAGCAGTCAAACAGCCAGCAAGTCTAAATACGCTAAACTATTAAGACGTCTTGCTGCAATTCTTCTTACATATGCAGGGCGTGATCTTAAGGACTATCTGCGTGCCGTGTCTCATAATACTGACTTCTAAAATAAACATTATTATATATGCTTTAAACTAGTAATTCATATTTAATGAAACTTTTGAACACTTTGTAAGTAGAAGATTTTGTGATTTTATTTACTTTTCTTGTCATCGTGATTTTGACGCCGTGTTTTAATTGGCGCTCATATGTCTATCGCGCAAATGTTGGGTCACGCAGCTGGGTGGGGACTGCACACTGAGTCAAGTCTAAGAGCCCTGTTCTTCCTAAGCCCCCCGTGATTTTCATGAGAAAATATTTTAAAAATTATAAAATTGTGTAAAATTGTTCATATTCAGTATCTAGTTTTGATTATGCTTGTTTTTATCAGACAAAAACAAAACCAGATAGTAAACCATGTAGTGTAGTAAGCTTCCACTTACATTAAACTTGTATCCAAATCTGTTAAGTGTACAGTTCTGTCTGATTGTGACACAAAACTAAACTCCGTAGGAGCTCCATGTCATAATTACTAAAACTAAAACAAACTAATAGATATAAAAATAAAATAGAAATGTCTTTGTGAAATAAAAACTAAACTAAAACTAAAAATTCACAATGAAGGAAAACTAAAACTAAACTGAATTTCCAAGTAAGGTCAGAAAAAATATAGAAATAAAAACTAATATTAAAAGGCAAAACTATAAAAACCTTGGTACACACCCAAAATATGTGGCCTAGTGAAGCTGGAGCTTGCTTGCAATGTTTGCAGGTTGGATCTTGCCCTGGATGTTGTTGAGGGCGGCACGGTGGTAGCGCTGCTGCCTCGCAGTTGGGAGACATGGGTTCACATGTTCTCCCCGTGTCTGCGTGGGTTTCCTCCGGGCGCTCCGGTTTCCTCCCACAGTCCAAAGACATGCAGGTTAGGAGGATTGGCGATTCTAAATTGGCCCTAGTGTGTGCTTGGTGTTTGTGTGTCCTGCGGTAGGTTGGCATCCTGCCTGGGATTGGTTCCTGCCTTGTGCCCTGTGTTGGCTGGGATTGGCTCCAGCAGACCCCCCGTGACCCTGTGTTTGGATTCAGCGGTTTGGAAAATGGATGGATGGATAGATGTTGTTGATAAAAAATTTTAAGTTGAATAATTGAATGCTTTGCGCATATGGAGTTAGAGAGAATTCTGTGTATGGCTGCATTTCACTCCTTTTCTGAAATGGTGAGTAAGATCCTTTTCACACTGTACTTTGGGACTTTTAAAAGGAAGGGACTTTAAAATGGTTTTATATATTATAGAAATGCTGTCCGAGTCTTCAAGACTCATCAATATCTCTTCTGGAATAGAAATAGGTGGGAGGTGAGGAAAATTGGGCAGATTTTGGGATTAAATTCTCTCTCTCATTCTTTCCTAGGGAATGAAGCGGAAGCAGACAATGGCCGACAGCAAGATGAACTGCATCGTCGAAGAACTCCAGGCACTCAACATGCAGATCCAGAAACTCCTGTCCAGACGGAGGTACCTGAGGGATTTGAAGGCTCGTCTGCTGGAAAAATCATCCCCGACATCTGAAATCGACACAGCAAATCGTGGTTCAGTAACATCGACTCCACGCTGTGCCGCTCACCTCCAAGGCCAAGTGTGCTTTACCCCTGCGCCTCGTCGTCGAAGTGACAACGTCAATGATGAAGACTTTGACTTGTTTCAGCTATGCAGACGGGGGTTTAAGGCTAGAACACCTCCATCGGCACAGGCAAGCATCTCCACCCAGAACCGGTTCGACCCTTTCCACACCCCCAGTTTGCCTTCAACCCTGGGTGATGTATTTGTGATTGGAGATTCAATCATACGAAACCTAAACATCTCATGCCCTAATCAGAAATCTTTAGTCTCTTGTTTTCCCAGTGCTCGTGTCCGAGATGTTATGTGACGTGCACCGACAGTCTTCGAGAGGCCAAAGAACAGGGAAGTGGGATCCACTGAAATACACGCCGGGGTAAACGACGTGGGATACCGACAGTCGGAGATTTTCAAGGTGGACTTCTCAGCACTAATCAAAGCCACAAAGGAGAGGACCCTGACTGCAAGAATCATCATCTTGGGTCCTCTACCTCTCGTTAGAAGATCGAATGAGTATTACAGTCGTCTGCTGGGATTAAACATCTGGCTGAAAGGCTTCTGCGAGAGTCAAAACATCGGGTTCGTAGACAACCGGGACCTCTTCCGGGAGAGGCCACGTTTCTTCAAAGTGGGATGGTCTGCATCCAAATAGATTCGGCGCCCAGGCCCTCTCCGAAAACATCGCTAAGGTAATTCATCTCCCTTGACTCTCTATTTCTACTCCTAACCCTTTCCGTAATGCTTGGCTAGGACATGATAATTCTTTAACAAAATCTTCCTCAAAAGTGCACTGCATTACTACTCTAATAACAAACCTCAATGCATGAAAAAAAATCTAGGCAGTACGACATAAATACGAATAATTTAATTACAATTACACCTCTAGATGAACAATATATTAAAACTATAAAAACAGATTATAGATTAAAAAATACGCACAGATCGGCGTTAATAAAAATAACCTAATTTCTATCTCGCATACCGATAACACACATACAATTCAGCTCTTTTCTTCTGAAACATTAAATATGGCTTTAATAAATGTTAGAGCATTAACCAACAAGACGTTTTCCATTAACGATATTATTAGTGATAGGAAAATTGATTTTATTGCATTACGTGAAACATGGCTTAGCTCTGATGGTGCGGCTGTTTTAATCGAATCTGCGCCTCCAAATTACAGCTTTGCTCATGCGGATCGCCAAGGTAAGAAAGGTGGAGGTTTAGCAAACATTTACTCAAGCCTGTTGAAGTATAAAGATGTCAGTTTTGGTAAATTCAAGTCCTTCGAGTATCTTGCTGTTGTTATTCATGAAGTTTCCCAGTTTCTAGCATTATCCGCGTATAGACCTCCTAAATACAATGCATCTTTCTTTGAGGAATTCTCAGACTTGGTATCAACTATAATTACAAACTATGACACATTCCTAATAGTTGGTGACTTAACTTTCATATCAGTAATCAGTGTGACCTGAAAGTAAAAGAATTTATGAACCTCCTGGACGCTTTTGATTTGAGACAGCATGTTAGTCAGCCTACACATAAAGCAGGTCATACGTCAGACTTAGTAATTATTAACACTAGAATTACCAGAGCCTACGAAAAAACTCATAGATCCGGCCCACCTTAAATCGCTTCTTAAATCTGTTCACACCTCTAAGCCAGCATCCTTTGTCCTCTAAATGTGCTGATAAAAGACAAGCTGCCAGCAGCCGGCTATTCCATCCCCCCACCGACTTAGAACGTGAGCGAACTTTTCCCAGCTCATGCCTTGATTGATTATCTGGGAGTGAAGTGGAGTTTTACAGTGGAAATAATAGATCGTTATTGTTCCGTTTCTAAAGTAATCTGTGTAAACACATTGTTAAAACAGAAACATTTTCATATTTTAGTAATAAATGTTACAAAATGTAGTAGGCATAAACTATAGAATGTGTAAAGCCCGGTTCCAAAGATCAAATAAACACTTTTACAAAAGCTTCAAGGACGATACAACAGCTTCTGTGGCGTAGCGCGCTAAGATTTGCCTCTTAGGGCAGAGCCGCTTTACTTTGCCTCACAGACCTGAGTTTGATTCCCTGCTGGGGATGAAGTGTTGCTTTTTTTTTTTCTTTTTAACCTCAAACGGACATAAAATTTATAAATTGGTATGCACTTTCAGTTAATGAGATAGTTATTTTCATGTGGGATGCTCCTTTTAAAATATTTTTTTTAACAATTGAGACTGCAATTAACAGGAACAACTGTCCTTATAACTGTTATTTTTAAGATCCATAACACACAGACAGACCGAGCACTGCGTAATAGAGAGACAGACAGGCAGAGATATATAAATAAACAGGGAAGCCACATGTACTGAAAGAAGAAAAAAGATCAACATGTGCGTTGTTCCTGCTGCTAGAGCATGTGAGCTTATTCAGTTGACTGTGACCCGAATTTTAAATCACATATTAATCAGATCACTAGGACAGCATTTTTTCACTTAAGAAATACAGCAAAAGTTAGACCTCTTATATCATTGAAAGATGCTGAGAAATTTGTTCACACTTTTGTTTTCAGTCGACGTGATTACTGTTATGCACTCCTCTCAGGACTATCCAAAAAAGTCATAAATCGTTTGCAATGAGTGCAAAATGCAGCTGCTACAATCTTAACTAGGAAAATAAAATCCGAGCACATTTCTCCGGTTTTGATGTCACTACATTGGTTACTTGTGTCATTCAGAACTGACATTAAAATACTGCTTATGGTTTATAAAGCCTTAAATCATCTCGCTCCATCTTATATTTCAGAATGTCTGACACCTTACACTCCCAATCGTAACCTTAGATCTTCAAATGAGTGTCTGCTTAGAATTCCAAGAGCTAAACTTAAAAGAAGTGGTGAGGCGGCCTTCTGCTGTTATGCACCTAAAATCTGGAATAGCTTGCCAATAGGAATTCGCCAGGCTAATACAGTGGAACACTTTAAAACACTGCTGAAAACACATTACTTTCACATGGCCTTCTCATAGCTTCATTTTAGTTTAATCCTGATGCTCTGTATATTCAATTAATTATCACTATTATTCATGGTGGCTCCAGAATCCGTACTAACCCCTACTGTCTCTTCTGTTCTTTTTCCAGTTTTCTGTGGTGGTGATCTGCACCACCACCACCTAATCAAAGCACCGTGATGTCCCTACATTGATGGATTAAAGACCAGGGGCCTCATGCATAACGCCGTGCATAGAATTCTCACTATAACATGATGTAAACACAAAAGCCAAAATGTGCTTACGCACAGAAAAATCCAGATGCAGGAATCTGTGCGTACGCAAACTTCCACATTCTTCCGCTACATAAATCCTGATCAGTGTGAAAAGTAACACTTGTGCACGCGCCTGCTGTCCTGCCCCAACTCCTCCCACAATTACACCTCTTTGAATATGCAAAGCAATATAAATAGCCCTTAAGCTCAGTGTTCTGTGAAAAGACAATGGAAAAGTAAGAGGGAAAATGGAAGAATTTCAACGAATACCAAGTGGAGGCAAGGAAAAACGTACCATTTGTTGGTTTAAACAGTGATATAAACAACAAAAGGAAGCTAATCAACTGACATAGCGTATTGGAGAAACTCAAAAGCTCAAGTTCACAAAATCACACAGTGCCTGAAATAAAAAAAGTTGTCAGATATCAAAGTCACCATGAAAAGGCGAGTTGTAGCCCACCGTCTGAGTGTCATATGAAAGCTTATTAGGGTACAGAGGAAAAAAAAGGCACACAGTGGGGAAAAAAGCACGAAATGTCAACTTCAATCTCGAAATTTCCACTTTAATTGCGTAGTTTATTTTGTCATTAAAGTAGAACATCATAAACTTCATCTTAAAATCGTTTAACCAGTTTCTCAAATCACATCGTAATTAAAGTAGCCCGTTAAATGCTTTGTTTTGTATGTGCTCTTCTATGTGCTCTGTGTATTAATCACTACGTGCTTCTTAAACCGGCTTTCTCTTCCTCCGACAGGACACAGAATCTATTACATTCGTGATATTACAGCTCTCTGAATAACTAAAATACTGAGATGTATACGTGATATAATTTTCATGAGGATAGGAGTTAAAGCATGTTATTAAACATGGGAACACAGTGGCGCAGTGATTGTGCGTGACCTTCAATGAAATAATTTATTGCAGCAGTACTCAGGGGCGGCTCTAGGCTCGTGGTGGCCCTGGGCAGAGAAAGAATCGGTGGCCCCTTCGCCTGCCAATGTCAATATGGTATCTTATGCACGGCGGATGGCCACGTCCGTTGCGGACACTGCATAGCCGCCTCATGCTCATGACACAAGCGTTTAACTTTTGCCGAAATTTGCCGCTGCGTTTTTAGCTGTGTCGCTATCTTCTCTTTCTGTTCTATATTCAATATATATTGCCGTAGTGGCCCCTGGGATTTGGCGGCCCTGTGCAGGTGCACAGTTTGCACATGCCTAAGGCCGCCCCTGCAGTATTGTGTCTTTCAAATGTACTAACCTCCAATTCCTGTCCTTCCTTTTCTTTCTCCAAGTAACCGATCGCCACACAATCAGCTCTGTAATAGACGTTAAGCCATCTGTAACCTTATAACGCTGATTCTTCAAAACATTTAAGGAACATTGAAATATCTTTGTAGTACATGTTTAATTATTCTATCATTCACGCCTGTCCCAGTGAAGCAGTGCTTTTATCTGTATAATATAATAAACATATTTTGCTGCATTTCATCTTAAAAATGATATCGTCATCATATGTAAATACGAAATTTATAAAATGGCTCAGTTTGTGCAATATTATAACTGTAGTGCAAGTTTACAGTGAGGTGGTTGTACTTATAAATCCAAACAGTTCTACAAGGAGCAGTTGATGGACTGGTTGAGTGTGTTTAGAACTCTTGAGATGAAACTCTTTCTGAACCATGAGGTCCATACAGGAAAGGTTTGAAGTGTTTGCAGTGTGAGAAGCAGTTCAAATAGGAAGCATGGCTGACGCAGTGTGTGCTCGATGCTGTATACCGATAATTCTCCTTCTGATCAGCTGTTCCGAGTGGTGCAGTGAGAGTAATATGGGAAAAGATGATCTGCTGTGGCAACCCCTAACGGAAGCAGCTGAAAGAAGAAGGTGCAGCGAGAGTAACAACGTTAAAGCACTTATGGTATTTGGAATAGTTTGACCATTCCATGGACCATTATATTGTTACTGGTTAATTACAATCAGATGCATTAAACTAATAAACAATATGCGGTTAATTTCAGTGTATTTATAAAGCCGCGTCAGGGATGTGGATCTGAAAAAGAAAGGGAAACCACACTGGAACAGTAGCACTGCTTTGATGCTGGGTGCCACCAGTCTGCAAAACCGAGCAGAGAACTTGCGTACGACAGGGTATGAGGTACCATGGAAATGTGCGTGGCTTTACGCCAAGTTTAGGTTTTATACATCGTGATTTGAACGTGGAAACGTTCTTATGCAACATTTCTGTGCATACGCACCGTTTATACATGAGGCCCCAGAAGTCCACATGACCGTCATCATCAAGAACTTCCATGAGAACCCTGAATACAATGAGGACTGATTGATGTCATTTATGTTAGGTAGAATGCCTAGAGGGGGCTGGGCGGTCTCATGGTCTGGAACCCCTGCAAATTTAATTTTTTCTCCAGCCATCTGGAATTTTTTTTTGTTTTTTCTGTCCTCCCTGGCCATCGGACCTTACTTTTATTGTATGTTAATTAGTGTTCTCTTATTTTAATTCTTATTTTGTCTTTTTTTTTCTCTTTCTTCATCATGTAAAGCACTTTGAGCTACATTATTTGTATGAAAATGTGCTATATAAATAAATGTTGTTTAGCCAAGTTTTTAATTTGGAGATAGTGGAAAAACTGTGTTGATGGGAAACTAAATTTAGAGTGTTAATTGTTCATACGATGCAAAGACAATATTTGTATACAACTCCGTAAATTATTTAATCCCATATGTTTCCCAAACATTAAAAACTGTATAAGTATGAGAGGGTGTAAATAGGTGGTTATCATGTAGAGGTCCCACAGATAAAATATTCTCTAACCTGAAGTGCTTCCTACATTGGTTCCATATTCTGAGTGAATGAAGGACAACAGGGTTATTAGTATATTGACGACACCTTATATTTACCTTTTGTGCAAAGCAAGGAATATAAAGAAGTACTGCAGGACTTCATTTCTATTGCAGACCAAGCTAGTGTGTGTTCATCTATTTGTATCAGCGTCCAGGTTTTTATCACTTGTGATGTTTACCCCATGATATTTAAATTGATCTCCAATGATAAAAGTGAAGGTGTCCAATCTAATGGTGTTTGCTAGATAAATTCACTACAAAAACACACTTTTGTTCATAATAATTTTGAGTCCAGATATGTTTTGAAATTCTGCTAGTACAGTTAGGGCTGCAGGCACTGAATTTAGTGGGTCTGATATATACAGTACCATATCATCTGCATATAGTGAAATTTTCTGTTCAAGTCCTTCTCTGAAAATCCCTTTAATCTCTGATGCATTTCGATAGTGAACAGCCAATGCCTCAAGGGAGATTGCAAA
>NC_041404.2:116256604-116259104 GCF_900747795.2 Erpetoichthys calabaricus
CGCGCTTCGCACCGGCGAAGTACTGCTTTTAAATTTTTATTAAGAAGAAAAGAAAACCTTTTTAAATTGAGAGAAAATATACCAATAACAATTTGTTAAGGATCTCTTTTTTTGTGAAGCTGCCTTTACTCGAGTGATCACTTCGAGCTGACTTGCTGGCTAACCATAAGCGTTACCTGGTAGGTAACCACCCATACAATCAGATTGTGAATTAGACTACGAATGCCGTGAATGTAATTACCCCGATCTACATGCTGTCAAATAAACGAACCACACGCCGTGGCGCAATTTTAGTGGCTTAGCCTCTAGCACTGACGTCCGAGGTTCGATTCCCGTAAGGGAGTGAAGTGAGCGCTTCGCACTGGCGAAGTACTGCTTTTAAATTTTTATTAAGAAGAAAAGAAAACCTTTTTAAATTAAGTCTTAAAAAGAGCTGTAAAGATATTGACAATAAGCTACACAAACCCACCAAGACATGCAATCGTTTAAATCAAGACGCGAGTCAAAAAACACCATCCCATAATATTAGTTAACGATTAACACATTTCTATATGTATTGTAAGCATACAATACAACTGATAATATGTTGCGCTTATTTATCTGGTGTACCGACATTTTTGCTTGTTTAACGGCTGAAATCCAATGTGGTTTGTGCCCTTCAGAATGAAAACAGTTTGCATTTATCTATCTTTTTAATAAAAGGCGAGCTTTTAAGCCTGAGAAATCACCCCGTAAATCCACACGTTTATTTGCACATGTGTTAATATGTATGCTTACACGAACTTAAAAGGTTTAAATAAAACAGAAATATATACATTTTATTTTTAGTTCCTTAACTTGTGGAGGGTGTATCCTGTAGCAAAGCCCTAACTTTTTTCGTGAAAGCCCGTTTCAGTCAATAATTTTTAAAAACAGGTGTAAAGATATTGACAATAAGTTACGCAAACCCACCAAGACATGGAATCGTTTAAATCAAGGCGCGAGTCGAAAAACACCATCCCATACTATTAGTTAACGATTAACACATTTCTATATGTATTGTAAGCATACAATACAACTGATAATATGTTGCGCTTATTTATCTGGTGTACCGACATTTTTGCGCATTTAACGGCTGAAATCTAACGTGGTTTGTGCCCTTCAGAATGAAAACAGTTAGCATTTACCTTTTTAATAAAAGGCGAGCTGAGAAATCACCCCGTAAATGTACACGTTTAATTGCACATGTGTTAATATGTATGCTTACACAGTATTAAAAGACACTCAAAAATTAACGTCATTTACCTTTGTTCCCGCGTTTGATAAAAGGCGAGCTTTTAAGCCTGAGAAATCACCCCGTAAATGCACACGTTTAATTGCACATGTGTTAATATGTATGCTTACACAGTATTAAAAGACACTCAAAAATTAACGTCATTTACCTTCGTTCCCGTGTTTGACTCGTGCTGTAAATCTCTTCCTTGTTTTTAGTTCACGTGATTACGTAGGAGGCGTGATGACGCGATACGTGACTCCGCCTCCTCCATTAGAGTATATGGACAAAAAACAGGTTCCACTTATGACCATTACGCGTAGAATTTCGAAATGAAACCTGCCTAACTTTTGTAAGTAAGCTGTAAGGAATGAGCCTGCCAAATTTCAGTCTTCTACCTACACGGGAAGTTGGAGAATTAGTGATGAGTCAGTCAGTCAGTGAGGGCTTTGCCTTTTATTAGTATAGATATATATATATATATATATATATATATATATATATATATATATATATATATATATATATATATATATATATATATATATAGATATATATATATATATACACACACACATATATATATACACATACAGATATATATATATATATATATATATATATATATATATATATATATCTATAATAATAAAAGGCAAAGCCCTCACTGACTGACTGACTCACTGACTCACTCATCACTAATTCTCCAACTTCCCGTGTAGGTGGAAGGCTGAAATTTGGCAGGCTCATTCCTTACAGCTTACTTACAAAAGTTAGGCAGGTTTCATTTCAAAATTCAAAGCGTAATGGTCATAACTGGAACATATTTTTTGTCCATACACTGTAATGGAGGAGGCGGAGTCACGTATCGCGTCATCACGCCTCCTACGTAATCACGTGAACTAAAAACAAGGAAGACATTTACAGCACGAGTCACACGCGGGAACGAAGGTAAACTACGTTAATTTTTGACTGTCTTTTAATACTGTGTGAGCATACATATTAACACATGTGCAATTAAACGTGTGCATTTACGGGGTGATTTCTCAGGCTTAAAAGCTCACCTTTTATCAAACGCGGGAAGAAAGGTAACTGACGTTGTTCACTGTCTTTTAATACTGTGTAACCATACATATTAACACATGTCCAATTAAACGTGTGCATTTACGGGGTGATTTCTCAGGCTTAAAAGCTCGCCTTTTACTAAAAAGGTAAATGCAAAACTATTTTCAATCAGTTTATTGAAAC